>NW_021319326.1:23488-78378 GCF_001605985.2 Dendrobium catenatum
AAAAAGAGAGAGATTTTTATAGGTTAAGACACTTGCATTTGAAGTAATTCACAGTGAGGCATTGGTTAAAATTAGAAGTTCATTGGATTGACATATCAAAACAATATCTTTCAAGAAAGAATCAAAGAATTAGAAAATGAAATTGTGCATCACTTCAACGATCAGGCCAAGCCTAGAAACCACTAACACAGCATGCATCACAAAACTTTAGGAAGAGGCATCCAACCACCCACATAGATTAGTAAACCCATTTCCTGGTGTTAGGTGTTTCTCTTGTGGCATGTTAGGTCACATAGCCGCGCATATGCTATTTCACCCGTAGAAACACTTAGTTGATGACCTAAACTACATCCATCACAGCATAGGCATGCAACAATCTCATTCATACAAAGCTATAAGGGAGGACACTTGGGTTCCCAAATCTAATTCTTTGAAATGAAATTGTAGGGATTCTCTCACAAAAGACCTAGTGAGAGCATGTGGTGTTGGATAGTGCTGCTTATGACACATGACTGGAGATTATGAGATGTTCTTATACTGGAGACCAAAACTGGAGGCAAAGTCGTTGGGAGACAAACACTACCAGGAAAGGTGATAGCCTCAGGTATTATTGGTAAATGCTAAAAATTTTTAAATTGAAAATATCTTACTAGCTGAATGCGTTTGAAACCATAATTTACTTAGCATTTAGTCAATTGTGGCAAAGGTTTTGATATTAAATTCTATCTGAATAATGCCTGATTAGTTTTATGATATAACTAGTTTAGAAGAAAACGAACAATGAAACAATGTTAACATGTTAGACCTTGATTGCATTGATAGCTCAAATTCATTTTGTTTTGAAAACAATAGTTGATGACTCGTGGCTATGGCAATAGGAGACTATTGGCATGCTAGTATGAAAACTCTTAAGAAACATTCACTTTAGAAAACTAGTTAGAGGGTACCTAAGTTAGATTCACAAAAGGATCATTATTGTGATGCTTGCAACTAGGCAAAAACAATTGAAAAACATCATTTCACTCAATTAGAGACTGTGCATCACGCTTAGGGCCCACTAGAAGTAGATCCTTACAGCAAGGACTTATTGACCCAGTTAGTACAGCCAGCCAGGTGGAGACATTATGGTTTTGCGATTGTAGATGACTTCACTAGATTCACTTGGGTAAGATTCTTTAGCACATAAAATGAGTCTTTTGAGAAATTTAAGATTTCTCCACATGGATTCAGAGGTAAATTAGGTTTGTGAAATCTCAAACAATTCTAGCGATCATGGTGGAGAATTTCAAATGATTATGTTTGAAATCATTCCTATCAGAACTAGATTTAGAACACAATTCTCAGCCCCTGAAACACCACAATAAAATGGCGTATAGCAGAAAGGAAGAATAGAATCTTTGGTAGAAGCTGCGGTAGGGCAATGTTAGCGAGTACACCCTTCCTAGATACTTTTGGGCCAGAAGCAGTCAACACCAGGGGGGGGCATTGTTTATTGTGTTAAAAATAGGTGGTGAACAATTAGATCCAGAGATGAATAAAACTCCATATGAACTCCTTAAGTGTAGGACAACCAAACCTTTCAACATTTATATGTCTTTGGGTGCAAATGTTTCATCTTGAATAATGGGTAAACATCCCTTAGGAAACATTTTGACCCAAGTCTGAATGAGGGTGTCTTCTTAGAGTTATTCTTCTGTAGGTAAAGCCTATAGAATTTTAATAAGAGAACCCTGAGTAGTAGAAAGAATCCACGCCATGTGGTATTTGGATGAATCAGATAAGCCATCTGAATCTAAAATTGAAGGATGCATGAAATAGAGGCATTTCAAGGAGTAGAGATTATGACCTTAGGTGAAAGGTCGTAACCTTCAGAAAGATTTGCGCTAGTGAAATGGAGATATTCTTCTAGTCATTCCTCTAAAGGAGTTAATTTTAGGAGGACCTTCAGAAGGATATAAGAACTTAGGCATGGACTTAGGAAGAGGTTAGTTATTCAGCATTCATCTCTATGATAGAACCTACAAGTATAGATCAAGCCTTAGAGATGAATTTTTGGATTCTAGCAATGCAGGAAGAGCTAAACCAAATTCACCAGGAATGATTGTGTGGGAGTTAGTCAAGAGACCTAAAGACAAAGTGTTTGTTTGGAAACAAAATGGGTCTTCAAGAATAAGGTGAATGATTCATGAACAATAATAAGGAATAAAGCCGAGATTAGTAGCCTAAGGGGTACAAACCAAATTGAGGGAAGACTTTGAAGAAACATTTGCCCTATTGCTAGACTAGAAGCCAATAAGAGTGCTCTTAGGCTTTTCTGCTTTGCTTCAAGAACTTTAAGTTATAATCAAATTGGATGTAAAGAGTGCATTTTAGAACGGAGGTATATTAAGGAAGATGTCTTATGTGAAAACAACCCCCCAGATTTGAAAAGTTCACAAATTTCCAAACCATTGTATTTAAATTAAAGAAAGCACTGTATGAGATTTAAAGCAAGCCCTAGAGTATGGTACGAAAGACTTAGCTCAGTTTCTATTGATAGAGATTTAAAAGGGTAGTGTAGAATACTACACTTTTTTATAAAAAGGTCAAAAGAAGAAATTATCAATTTTTTCAGATATATACATAGGATGACATTTTATTTTAGATCTTAGATAAAATGTTATTGCTGATGAATTTTCAAAAACAATGAGTAATGAGGTTTGAACAATGAGCATGATGGGAGAACTTAATTACTTTCTGGCTTAGTGTAAAACAATGGATAATGGAAACTTTTTTTAGCCAATTTCAAAGTATATTAATGATATCTTAAAGAAATATGAAATGGATTAGTGCTAAACCCAGGAACACCCCAATGAGCTTAACAATTCAATTAGACAAAGATCCTAGTGGAAAATCAGTAGATCAGAAAAAAAATATTAGAGGATGATTGGTCCCCTTCTATTACCTGACTGCTAATAGACTGGACATAATGTTTAAGTGTGTAGCCTTTTATGCTCATTTTCAGCTTGATCCTAAAGAGTCTCACTTAACTGCTATCAAGAGAAATTCTAGATATCTACAGGCACCGCCAAACTTAGGAATTTGGTTCCTAGGCACAGCACTTCCTTTGAAAATCTTAAGGTTTACTCAGATTCTGACTTTGCAGGAATGTAGATAGATAGAAAAAGAGCCTCTGGTACTGCCATCATAGGACAATCATTAGTTTCTTGTCCAAAGTAGGAAACAAAACTCAGTAGCACGTTTTCACAGCAGAGGCAGAATATATTGCAGTAGAAATTGTGTTGCACAAATGACTATGGCTAAAACAACAAATTCTCTGACCTTGGCTTACTGTAGGAACCCATTTCAATTTATGTGTGACAAACCAAGTACAATTTGCATCTCTAAGAACCCAATCAGCACTCTCGAACAAAACACATAGACATTAGACACCATTTTCATTAAGATTCAACGTTGCCTAAGGGCGATATAGAATTACAAATCACATCGCTACACGGAGATCAACTAGCTGACATATTCACAAAACCTCTACTTTCGCCCTTTAGACAAATTGAGGTAGATTAGGTGTTCAATAGATATAACTGCATAAAAAAAAACTAAATAGGAGCTGCTCCTGATCATCATCACACTCATCACACTAAAGCACCAACCTTCGACTCTGTAATATAGTACTGTACGATACATCTGATACGTACTTTATGGTATACTGTAATCTGACACAGAACACAACCAACCGGTAAGTTTCGTTTCTCTGTTGATCGTATTGTACGACCTCCTCCGTGTTGTATGATACATTATTGGTCATCGTACGGTACGATTATTCTCCACTTCGTAACTGTACGCGCCACGTCAGCGATCGGATTGGGACGAGATTTAAGCCGTTATGGTATGTATTATTGCATTATCATACTATACGATATACATCCATCCGTACGGTAACGATCCATCCTCAGCAATGGATAAGAACGAAATAAAGGCGTTCGGTATGATATTAATGCAAGTCCGTACTGTACGATAACACCTGTGTCGTACAATACGATATGTTGTGGTCAAAAGCATACTGAAATTCTCGGGACGGATCGATATTCCTCTGATCGTACTGTACGATATACATCGTATGGTACGTTTTGACTCTTCTTCTCCCGTACGAACCGTCAGAGCAATTATTACCACATCGGTACTGTACGATTTACTACCGTTACTGTACGATTGGAATTCTATATAAATTGGCCCGGCTAGGCAACTGTTTCAATCACACTTTCCTCACTTCACTCACAACCTTGTCTTTTTCAATTTCACAACCTTCCTCAATTCAGCTCTACAAGATGTCTAGCTCCAGCCAAGAAATAGGTCGTTTGGCAACTTGCCAAGTTCCATCCTCTCTCCAAGTCGTCACACACTCGGTTCTTGAGTGCTGAAAATGACGGAAGCCTACCTAAGTATAAGGCCTGCAAAATTACTCATTCCAAATGCTTAATCAGGCTTGCACTGAATTTCGAGTACTGAACCTCTTTATTTCCACCACCTTTCAGTTCCTACCTCACCCTGGCCTTCCCTAACAACTCCGAACTTTATTAGAATTTCTAAGCCAATCTCACTACACTGTCGACAAACACCACTTTCCACTCCTTTTATTGTAGTCAAAACATAGAAAATCACCAGAGCCGATGCCCAATATGGGCATCCACTGAAGGTCCTAGGCAAATTGACTTTTGATTGGAGCGATTTAATTCAAGTCCTTAGAAATGCCGCTTTCTATCAACATAACCTCTTGTTTCTTCCCTAAATAGAAATGCGCGCATAATTCAAACATGTCCCTTCGTACTCTATAATACCCAAAGCTTGGCGACCGGATCAGCATGACCCTATTTTGTCTGTCGCTACTTATCTCATCATGTCCAACACCAAAATTCGCGAGGTTGATTTTAATTGTTGATACAATTTTGGCCATATGACCTTCGTTCGTCTCCCTACCACTCGCCGAAATAAAAATATACTCTTGGCCACCTTATAGATATATTCCCAAAATAAATATTCAATTTACCATCACTGGTGAACCCGACAATCTTCTATTTTCTATACGGATGCCTCTTTCCGTATTCTTTCCATCCGGGGACCGAGCCAGAAGAAACCTAATTTTGATGAAGAAGAAGGAGAGAATGCCCCACCGCTGCTCCAGCCACGTCCCAGACGACATGCACCACCGTCGAGCACCCTACACCAGCCACAAGGATGAATTTGGTCGAACGCTTCGACCAAACTTCAGACTCGTCTCGACACTCATATTCTAGGAACAACCATCAGCAACCGAGACAGATAGCATGGTTGGAGAGCGCTTTATCTGCTATTTTGATCAGCGCTTTGACACTCTTTTTCAGTTAACTCCAACCAAATCCACCTCCACCACCACTGATCGGATCCTCCTCTTTAGATGTATTTGGTGTTGACTTTTTCTTTTTCTTGTTGCCTCTTTTTGGTGCTCAAAGAAGGTGGAGAAGGTTGTTGTATCTTCTTTTATGGTTAAATGCAAGTTTTTTACTTCGCACTGCATTTTCTTTGTTTTTTTACGCTTTCTTTTCTCAATGTTTAAATTAAAAAAAACTGCCTTTAACACTTGCTACAACAACTATTTATTTGACATCAATAAAAAATGGGGGATTTATTGCAACCATGACCCCAAGCTTAAGATTTTGATGTGCAAATATATTGACTTGAGATTTCACTTGCATATTAATTTGCTATTGTCCGGAGTACTAACATTTAGGAAATCAAAGCTACTAGGCGATAGGAAGACTCAAGGAGGGTAGATTAGGAGTAAGAGTATGCAATGTAAATTTCTTTTTTTATTGTCATTTTTTAATTTTCTGAGTCAGGACACCAAAATGCATAAAAAGCTCGAGCAACCATGCACACACGCAGGGGCAGGGTTTTAATGTAGATAATGCAATAATAATTTCTTTCTCTGTAGACGTATTGTATGATATTTAATTCGTACCGTACATCAGAGGGTTGAGTAACGATTCTGTGAATAGATCCGTACGTACGAAAATTAATATCTACTGTACGATATGTTCAAAACCAAAAACCTAGCCGTTGTTTAACTTAAGTAAGAAATTTTGCTCCGTTCTACTGTTACGATTATTTTTAAATACTTACTTAACTTGACCCAGTGATTAGTGCAAGAAATCCGGGCTTAATCATAAATTTGGGGGGGAAACATCGTACTGTACGAACCCATTCATACAATACGATGAACAGAGATGAATTATAATCGTCCTGGATATCGTCCCGGAAGATCAGTTGTTTTGTCTCATCGTACTGTACAATGTACATCGTACCATACGATGAACAAAGACATGTTTGAATCTCCCGACTATCGTCTTGTACGAACTGTGTTGTCATGTATCGTACCGTACGATTTTTATTATCATATGTACAAAATATTTTTGAACTGTTCGTACCACTTCATACCAGGACGAAGTCTATTTATGAAGATCGTACTGTATGATTGTAAAACCATACTGTAAGATAGTAACGGCTACTTTGATATTTCAGGGTTTTTGGAGCCCATTTTTATGTATCAAAAAGTAATTTTTCAGAATGCGTATGAGAGAGGAGAACGTGGTTAGACAGGGATTCCAAGGGAGAGAGCTCTAGAGAAGTTCTTTAGGGTTGAGAGAGGAGGAGAAGGTGAGCGTTGTGAGGAGAAGTGGTGTTAGGGAGATCACACGGTTGCTCCGAACTTGCTGCATCTTGCTCCTCCTATGGCCCTAGAAGAATTTGAGGGAGGATCTCCAAGAGAAAGGCTCGTCTACATCCGTGACCTCGAGGTACTCTGCCTTCTTCAGGAGGGAGAAAAAAACGAGAAAGGTTCTCTGCCGTTGCCCAGAGGGCGAAAACAGAGTTTGGCACTCCACCACGCTGGGTTGGTGAAAGGGAGGTTTGTAAAGGCTCTCCGCCTTGCCGAGGGGGCAAAAGGAGAACTATAGTTGGTAGTGAAAATCCCGGAGCGGAGGACTCCGGGAGTGGACGTAGGTCATATTTTGACCGACCACTATAAAAATTCTTGGTGTGTTTTTTTCCTTACTGTTTTTTTTCATTACTGCGTGCTTTTTTTAATTTCAAAATATTTGCCTTGAAAATTTTTTTTAAAAAAAGGTTGTTTAATTTTTCGTTATTAAAATTCTAACAACAACGAAAAGATTTAGAACTCATGCTTAGGTTTTAATAATTGTCAAAAAGTTTTCACAATTAATTCACCCCCCTCTTGTCCATCTAGTAATTTCAAAATTATCCACAGATATTGATGGACATTCAAGACTTTGCTAACATTTGATGGGACTATTACTTCACAAAAAGCCCTATTTAATGGCCCAAAGACTTAAATCAGAAAGTTGGATTAGACTAATACAAGATCTAGAACTCAGGCTGGGAGAACTTTTATAACCTTTGCTTTGGCGCTGAAGTTGTCATCCTGATCAATATTGGAGTTCAAGCCTTAAGAGTTCAGACTTTTGACTTCAAACAATAATGAAGAAAAACTTTAAAATAAATTAAATATTCTTTTTATAAAATAAGGGACACAACCAAGTTTAAAATTTTTGTATACCAACAAAGAATAGCTCATCACTTCAATCAAAGGATGAAACCTCGATGTATCTTAGTTGTAGATTTAGTCATATGCGGCCTGGAGGTGGTTGGAAAGGATTCCAATGTAATAAAACTCTCTCCATTATGGGAAGGCCGTTATGTGATGGAAGCCATGGTTAAGCCTGAAACATTCGCCTAAAGGATACTATTGGAAAGATGCTACCCTCAAACTTTAAACATTGGAAATCTTCGTAAGTATTATCAGTAGCTGATATGAAAAACTACATGTCATATATCCTATAGCTTTATGGATTGATTATTTTTTAACCGTCATATCTCTAAGTTATGTCATGAAATCATTGGTATTTGCTTATCTACATATAGTTGAAGATTAATGATTTTATTAAGTTATTATTAATATTATTGTCTTCTCCTAGTAAGATTTCATAACGTGATCTCGAATAAGCTATGAAATCTAATTTTTATCCATAATTTGAGAAATAAATAATCTTCATTGGATGATCAATCCCTAGGAGATTCAATATGACTTCTTTCACACATGTTAATATCATCAAGCAAATGCTTTGACTAACAACCTTAGAAAAGTTAAACACCCTATTGCAGATATCTCTTATCCTTTTGAACTAGTTAAGTTCATTAAAAAAAAATTTCAACAACTCAATTGGAGATAAGAAAAAAGATATCAAACAAGCTTTTTATCTCTAAGCATACAAAGTTATTTATATGAAAATCATTGAAAGATCTCATTCATACACTATATAGGAATATATATCTCTTGATACACATAACAATCACTATGAAAAAATATAAAAGTGAATAACAAATGCCTACACAATCTCAGCATCCTCACAATATATCACTGAAAAATACATTTTTTAGCTCACTCTCAATATCATCATCACCTGAATCTCGAGGAGGAAGAAAGGAGAAAACTTGGAGCTCTTTTGTCACATAGACAATTGAAGAATCTCTTCCCGACCATTAATTATCATCCAACCCACCGCTTGTTTGTTGGTAGCTGCTGAATTCCTTCCTGAACACCGACCATGGATGAACTTTCACCCTTTCATTGATAGCCGTCGGATCCTCTCATCGACCATTGATCTTTGTTGGATTTCTTCTTGTTATTGGCTACTATCGGATCTCCTCCCAATTCCAACCATCATTGGACTTTCACTCGTTCATTGGGTAGGCCATCAGATTGAATCTCTTGTGATCGTGGATAAGTTTCTTCCAATTCTTTGGCCATGTGCCAGATCTCGGTCCAGACTTTCCGACCATTGTTCGAACTTCCTGCGCTTTGTTGGCTACCGCTAGATCTCTTCCCAACCGCCAATTGTCTCCAGACTTATGTTCATATGTTGAATATCATTAGATCTCCAACCAAACACTAGACCTCTGCATGAATATTCACCCGATAGTTACGGCTAGACTTTTAATATCTATCATTCAATCAATATCATGATTACCCGTTTAAAGTTTGGTCAATTTTTCAATCCATTGTATTCTCATCGTCCTTGCTTTAGGGGATGATTTGACCAACTGTAATTGCTTAAACATTAGTGGAAATCATTTCAATTGGGCAATGCCCCATGGTTTTGCCATTTTAAAGATTTTTCAGATAAAAACTATAGTGTTTCTCTTTCACTGTTTGTATTTGAATTTTTGTGTATCGCTAAAATTATAAAATCTTTTCACTCTACCACTGCGAATTTCTTAGCCCGTGATAATTATAAAATATTGCTCATTCGAGCTTGAAACCAATTCAAGCTAAGGAAGTTGTGCATGTGCATGTGTAACTCGCTTGGATGACTATACAAGAAACTTTCATGGTATATATATATATATATATATATATATTTATATTATATATTTATTTATAAGCATAATCTCCCTCATACTAGTGCAAAAATAAATTAAGTAAAAATATCATAACATGTTTTGCATCAGGATGTGATTCAAATCAATTGACATTGTGCCCGAGATTAAGTTCAACCCATTGATATATATGCATCTCTAATCTTCAACATAAATTAAAGTTACTTTAAAGCTCATTTGAAGCAAAATATGTCAAAATATTCTTGCATGATTATTTTTCTTGACAAAATATCATTGTTAATATAAATATCTAATGCATTATTTCCCTTATGGAAATTATAAAAAAATTATGTAAGAATATTCTGACGTACTTATGTCAGTACTGAGATAGTGTAGCCCATTGTATTTATACGCTGTTTTAATCCCACCATAAATTAAAAAATTTAAGGGTCCGTTGGGACAATTGAAAGGTGGTTCGAAAGCTACTGCATTGGAGAAAACAACTTTTGTGAAAGCTTTTTATAGAAAGCAGCTTCCTAACACAAATATTTATTGAAAGCAGTGGCCAAAACACAACATTCTGATTGCGGAATGAAAAGCAAACAATAAGAAATCCATCTTAAAATGAAGCTGGCTTTCTTATTGCTTCTTAAACCAACTTTTTTATATAAATTTTTAATTTTTACACTAAAAAAATTGCTTAAAAGTAGTAAAAAAGATGTCCAAATGAAGTCGTTTGGCCAGCTTTCTTATTGTTTTCTAAAATAGCTTTCTAACATTTGTTTTTTTTTAAGCAACAAAAAAATTATGATAAAAAATTATCTCAAACGAATTCTTAAATCTCATCCAATACAAAATAATTTAGGGGTGTCAATTTTCGGGTCACGGTCGGGTTCGGGTCGAACCTGGAACTGACCCGACATTTAATCAGGTCAACCCTAACCCGACCCAATTTTGCAAACGGTTGGTTTTCTGAACCCGAACCCGACCCGCTTCGGGTTCGGTCGGAGTTCGGGTCAACCCGACCCCACCTATATTTCAAGCCAAACACCAAACCTGCATTCCAAAAATTTCGCCAAATCATTGCGTGGGCAGAGGGTCACACGCGGGCCACGGGGCACGCTGCGTGAGTTCGCGGCTCGATGGGGTGACGGGGCAGCGGAGTGATGCAGTGACGGCGTGACGCCGACAATTGACGCGGAGAGTGGGACGAAACGCAGCCTCAGAACTGACGCTAGAGTCCAGACCGACGAAACACAGGCTTTGGGACGCGAAGCGAGCGACGTGGCTGGGGCAGCCGGGCAGGTGGTCGCGGGGAAGTCGGGTTTATGTGTTATTTCGGGTCAATTCGAGTCATTCTCGGATTTCCGGGTCAACCCGAACCCGACCCGATTTTGCAAACGGGTTGATTTTCCAGACCCGAACCCGACCTGCTTCGAGTTCGGGTCAACCCAAACCCGAAATTTTGGTTCGGGTTTTCGGGTCGGGTTCATTATTGACACCCCTAACAAAATATATCAAAATATTATTGCATAATTTTTTTTCGATAGATATAAAGAAATGTTGGTGTTCCACTCAAGAGAAATTAAGTAAAAAACTTCTAAAGGTAAACCCTCTGACACCAATTGTGGTTTCGAAAACCTCCAAAATCCCAAAAGGAAATAACTTTGTCACCACATCTCCACAATAAATATTATATCATAATTCAAAAAAAAAAAAAAATATATATATATATATATATACACAATGCTGAACGTCCTTATAGGTCGACAGCAGTGATGCATTGCCATACATGGTCGTACTTGGCAGTCGATTATTGGCTTATATCTGTGGCTATGTGCCCCCGCAAAATGGTACAAATGATTTTAAGATTTGAAAGAAAAGACGAGTATTATGTCCCTTTAATGCTGTAAATTATATTTTATTGTAAATAAGAGGACTACTGGGCTGCCTAGGGGTGTCAATATTGACACGACACGAAATTCGATTCGGATCCGACCCGAAAAAATTCTGGTTTGACCCGACCCGATTTTCAAAACTTGGGTTCGGGTTGACCCAGCCGCAAACCTGTTTAAATTGAATTTGCCTGCGCTGCCCCGTGCCGCGAAGCTGCCCTGCTTGCCCGCGCACAGCCCGCTGCCGCGCTTTCCAGCACCGGCGCCTCGCCGGTTCGCACGTACTCGCCTGCTAGCGCATCAGAGCTCACCAGCGCGCGCACCCGCGCTTGCCGCTCGCCGCGCGCACTCGTGCTCGCCGCTCGCCGCACGCCTGCTCACCCGAGTTTCGGGTCCCGTGTCGGGTCGGGTTAACCAGGCAACCCATCGGGTCGCGTCTGGGTTCGGATTTCCGATCCGTTTATCTACCCGGGTCGGGTTAGGGTTGACCCGTTTGAGCCCGGGTCAGTTCGCGTTTGACCCGAACCCGACCCGTGACCCGAAATTGACACCCCTAGCTTCGCCCTTATATTTAGTTTTCAATTAATATATTATATAGCATGTAATAATTACATGTGATTAAATACAAATTTTTTTTGGAAAATTATACAATAATTTTGAGTGGAGGAAATAATTAGTACTTATATCTCATAAAAAATCAATTTTATTGTACACAAATTTTGATGCAATTTTTATATCTAGAAATATCTAAGTATTTGAATTTGAAAATGAGCGGAGAACTTATGGTTAAATAGAACGTTTTGATGAAATGAATCTAATGAGATAAAAAATATCTTGATATAAGTCAAATGAGTATAAATCAAGCACTAAAAATATAGCTATAGGATTATACTAGTGATTTCTAAGTTATGGGCTCAGAGATAATTGATTGAAATAAATTTTAATTATTTATTGAGCTAAAATTAACTTATATAGTTAAATTGGTCAAATTAGCCTAAATAACAAGTTAATTAGGTAAAAAATTATTAAGTAAACATATTGGCTTGTTCAAGAGTTTAAGTAATTTGATTGAGTTCAATAAGATTGGTTCTATATAGGAATATGAAGCCAATGATATCTGAAGCCAATGATCATGGATGAATAATAGATTGTTGTTTGGACAAAAAGGGACTAACATATAAATTCATCAAGACATTCGAATATTTCATTTAGGTGGCATGTCAACTACTTTCAATTTTATTATATGAAAAGTTTAGGCGCCCTTGCTCAAAGAATAAAAATCTAGACTTTGCATGTAGATAGTTATGCAAAATTTATATTATAAAGAATTCATATTGAGCTATTGGTTCTGAACTTTACATGGAGAGTACAAGCCACATTTTGACTCTCAATATGACCCTTAAACATGTTCCAGAATAATAGAGGAATAAAATAGAATGACATAAAAAGATATGATTTTTGATGCAGCTGACTAATAATTTAGAGAATATGTAGAAGAGCCACATAATATTGATGCTAAAAAATTCTTTGAGTTAGTATGTGTAGCTCAAAAATAAATTTGGGATAGGTGAACCATTCATTTAGATTTATCAGACATCACTAAGATGCTCAATATTAAAATAAAATATAATATTCCTTGTGAGTGTTTTAATCAAATTGTCGGGCTACTAAAAGAAACACATCATGTCGATAATTTAATTCTAGTAGTTTTATATATGACTAAGAAGTTAGTATCCAAATTGGATTGAGTACTAAGAAAATATTTTGCTTCTTTAATGATTGTATGTTATACTACATGATGGCTTGATAAAAACAACATGTCTCTATTATAGTGCACCTCAATTCTTATAAAAATCTAGAAAGCAACAAAAATAGAATTATGTTTCATTTAATCAGTTGTTTTATTTACCCTTCATTCTGAGGATTCAAAGAAAATACATATCAATGAGCTTCATTAAGCACATAAGATGGCATCACGAAAAAGTTTCCCAACTAGGTGTCTTACTCATCCATCAGATGTTCAGGCTTAAGTGACTTTGATCGAACACGTCCTTACTTTACAGTTAAACCATGTACATAAGGTTTAGATTATGTGGAAATGGTTTTTCTTCTTACAGTCAGGTAGCTTCACCATACTTATGCTAGCCAATAATAGTAATACCTTATAATCTTCCACTAGAGATGTGAATGACTAGACCTTACATATTTCTCACACTAGCCATACCTACACTGCATACTTCAAAAGTAAAACTAGAACTCTTCTTATAGTTATTGATAAATGACCTGAATGTTATATTGGAAGAATGTGTCATAACATATGATATTTAAACTAAATCGAACTTTCTGATAAAAGAAGCCTTATAATGGATGATTTACAACTGTCCAAGAAGAATATTTTCTTATAATATATTCAATACTATGATGTATTTGAAAGGAAAAATAAAAAATAATTTGAAGGCAATAAGGGACCTAAGAGAATGTTGTAGGAAAAAAAAACATCTTAAACTCAGAGATGATGCAAATGGTAAACAATTGAAGCTAAAACTTAGTTTTCACTCATTTTTGAATAGAAAAGAACAATGTGTGAATCAGTCCCGAGCATAAAAATTCCAAATGGGTGTGCTTCACATCTAAGTAGATGTGTGGACATGAGATTAGGGAGATAATTTAAATTAAAGAGTCATGACTAACACATCTTCATGTTGATGAATAGATTTCTTTATATGATTTACAACACATTATTTTGCTTCTTCTTGCATTGATTCCAGTTGTAAAATTTTAGATACTTATTAGGCTATTATGTCATTATATGAGTTAATGAAACTACAACTTGAGACTATGTATGTAGTGATACATATGTAGTTTATTTTAGTTTCCAATTTATATATTCTTTTATAGATAGTGTGACTATTGTATATATTATTTGGGACTCTAGATGTTGCATGTATCATGAAAATATTGATTATAGTAATGTGAAACATATTTTTTGTTGTCTATTTGTTCATTGTAATGCAATTTTTCATTCATGAATGTTAATATTAACCTAATTTTAATGTTTGATTAATAAATAAAATGAATTGACAAGATTATAAAAATTTAAAGAAAAGGGGAAAAAAGAAATTCTTTCGCTATAGATCATAGGGAGTGACATTAGTATTGTTATATTTTCTTTTTTGCATAATCATTATCATATTCATATTCTTAGTTTTTATTTTAGATAACTTCTAGGATGAGCTTCCTTGTAGATCTATTACATCCTTTTTGGTCAATGGAAGAAGCTAACCATTGGCCCAACAAGAGTAAGACAGATTGAGAAACCTTCAGCATCATAACTGGCCATGATAAGCCAAGCTAGTCTATATGTCCCTTCCCCTATTTATTGAAACCCTCATTTCTCTTCAATAGATCTTATGCAAACCATCCCCTTCTACCCACACTATCCCCCACCACCATCTCAGTCAGTCCCTTATATTTACCCCTTTCCCAGCATACTCACAGCTTTTTTATTATCCACCTCCATCCACATCCACTTAGAAGAGGGGTGAGGGTAGCTCATCATCTAGAGATGGACGCATGTATATAGACCATGTTTGTGATATATATGTGTATAATTCTTTTTTTATTATTATGTCAACATATTAAATTATAATAATATGAAATATTTTATTTATTCATAAAGCTTCGAACCATCCAAGCTACCCATGCATAAGATTAGGGACTCATAACGATCAAGTATGATGTTCTTGATGTATCATGAAAGAAAATACCACATGATATTTATGATATATGGTTTCAATAGTTTGAGGTAAATTAGTGCTACAAAAAATAAATATGCATTTTAAAACTCTGACAAAACCTTTTTATGATGTGTATATCAAATAGAAAGATTTTAGATGGCTATCTGAATATATTGACAAGATCAAAAAGAATTTTGTGAAGCAAGGGTCAACTCAACTGTGATAAATACTCACAGATATTTGTAAGTCGGGCAAGTGACGTCTATGGATTTGTGAGAGTGTATTGGCTAATTTGAATAGAGCATAGGGCAACTTAAATTATACCAGGAGGAGAGTAGAATAATAAGAATAAAGCTTCTAATTGTGGGGCATTCGTGGAGACACATGCATCATTTGTAGCATGACCAAGACGTTGAGGAGAGTGAAGAGACGGACGATGATTAGTTGTAGTTTTTTATGTGCTTCTTTTGATGTATCTTTTCAAAAATTTTTATCTGAAATACTAATTCAAAACATATGAATATAATGTTAGAATTGGTTGTTTTTTTTTTGTTAAATTTCTAATCAAAATAATTTGGTTTAGTCTTATATTATTATGATGTATTGATTTCTTATTATGAGCTACCTAGTTTTGGTATTCATAAGAGAATGTATGAAAGGTTGGTTTTTTATAATAATTTTTGTAATATGTTTCTTGTGAATTTTTCACTGGAATCTATTGATGCGGAATCTTGGCAAAAAAAAAAAACTTCTATTCGAACAAATTCTAATAGAATTTCTGGCAGCTTGAATCCACTATAATTTCAGTTGAACTGACCCACCAAAATTATCGATAGCCAATCTACTGATAACCAGCCTGTATAACCGATAGTTTATAATAGAATTATTCACCTTTAATTCAAACGGATATATCTGCTGGAAATTCTAGTGGTTTTAGACCACAAAAAAATACATCATTTTGCATTTTTGCAATAAATCTTTTTCCATCGATGTTTCCAGTGGACTTTCCACCAAACATTAGCTAGAAATCCATAAAAAAATTTTCAGGTTAAAAATATTTCCTACAGACTTCTTAGAGATAGTTTTAAATTTGCTGAAAATTTGTCAGAAATATTATTTTTTTGCACATTAATTCATATTTCTAGTGAATTTTTCTTTTAGAAATGCATGATTTTCCTACTATGAAATTTGAATTTTTTATTAAACTAATATATTTCAATGAGGAAGTTCACTTTTTTATCATTTCACTTCATCTCATTGATGGAAAGTCATTACATTATATTTTTCTCAAAACTAATCCATTTAATGATAATAATGAAACACATGTTAGAAAAAGAGTAGAAACTCGCTTTATAGATATTGAACCTTGAACACTCCCCCTTTGATATCTTTCGTCTAACAAAGATAGTTGACCCCTTTTTTGTGAAACACCTTAAGTTAAAGAAAGCTAAACTCTAAATATCAAGGGGACTTTTGGTGTAATGGCTAGAATTTCTATAAGAAACTCCGTCATTAAGTGTGCTCATCCCAGAGCAATTTTGGGATGGGTGACCTACTAAGAACTTACACCAACATGGCAAAACTATGAGGCACTTAGGCCAAAGCGGACAATATCTCGATAGTTAAGAGTTTGGGCTATTATATTTTTAGGGGAGGTCAATGCCTAATCATAGAGAATTTGAACCTTAGATACTCCTTTATAGATTTTAAATATCCAATGAGGAAAAATGCCTCATTTTTAGAGAAGAATAATGCATTGCCATATGGATTACACACCTCACTTGCCACACACAGTTATATATCATGGAAGATAATTGTTACCTCTTTTTTAGAGGAAAGTTTAACTCTTAAGGAGGAGAGATTATTCTGTGCGAACACCGGACGGGAGAACCGTCCAGTTTCGCGCTCGAGTACCGAGTACTGAGTGCTATACATTTTTTTGGGGGGACGTGACGCATTTTTATTGGTATCCGGACAAATCCGGACCCGCACATAATAATTTTTCCTTCACGGGAGAGGGGGAATGAGTAAAATACCCTAAGAATATTTTGGTATTTTTTTAGAGCTAAATATTTAATAAATATTTTTAAAAAGTTAAAAAGAGAATTGTTCTTATAATTATATACCTTAAGTAGGTGAAATTCATGGTGTTGTGCTGCTAAATGGTGTGGGGACAATCAGCTAGCTAGTTATTTGAAAGTTTAAGACCATTTTTAAAGAGCACTTCACAAACCAATAGAACCATGTATCAATATTTTAGAGTTAATTATGAACACTGATAGAGTGTAATAAAGCCTTTAAAAATAATCTTAGATAATTTTTATGAGTTTATATATTATATTCTTTCAATAATTGTACTTTGAATGATGCAACCCTAAGGAGAGATCCACATTAACACCATGAAAGTGGTTATGACTAATATATTTTTGTTGAAGTTATAGTTTTATATCTCAAAATTTTCAAGATTAACATTATTTTTGGACTAAAAAAGTTTGATGTACAAAAAAGGGGAAATTGATTTGTCACTAGAAAATTTATTTGATCAAACATGGATCTTGATGAAATTTTTTAATTTCAAAGAGTTCAAGTGTTTGAATAAAAAAATTCCTTAATCAACATTAGGATTATCTATACTCTTTTTTTAACAAATTTTCAACTAAAATAATTTTTTAGATTAGAAAATTCAATGCTGCCAATATTGCCCCCCTCAAAAAGTCCATAAATATGCCCTACTTCCACAAATTTGGGTTGAAACTAGGGTTTCCAGTCCTTGTTAATAATAATGATGATGTTTTCCGTCATTAGTAAGATTGATTCTTATCATTATTAATGAGCTTGACATTTATTATTTCCATTAAGATCTATGGATTTCATCACCATTAAGGATGACACCCACTATCATAACTAAGGTTAATGCTTATTATCACCACCAAGGCCAATGTCCATCATCACCAACAAAGCTAATACTTTTCATCGACACCACGGTAAATTACACCATCAACACTAACACTGATGCATAACATGTATATAAGGATGACACTCACCACCAACAATAATGTTAAAAAATGCTAAACCCCTTATTTATTAGTTTAAGAGGGATATAAGGAAGGTTATATCTAAAAATATAAACATAATATGATAAGTATAAATGAACATAGACATGTTGGTTGTGTTGAAAGGTGCACACATGACTTCTTATCTCTATTGTGGCTCTTTTTATTTGATGTTGCTTGGGAAATGTCCTAAAGAATACCTTAAGTGATTCATTGGGGGGGGGGGGGGGGGGGGGGTGAGTTCCTTGGACAAGTCTTCCAAAATAAGTGTTTGACCCAAGTTCCTTGGGATAAGTGATGAGCCTTCTAGAAGAACATTGATGTGGATAAACATAGTAGGTAGAGTCATGATCATAGGCTCCATAGATGTGTAATTCCTCTATCTTGGACTAGAACATCCATGGAAGTCTACTACCCTCAACTTAGGAAAATTACTAAGAGGATCAAATCTTTCTTGAGAAAGTACATCTTAGGGAGAAGTCTTATTAAGGTGGATCCTCCAAAAGAACTCATCAGGAATACACACGTCCCTAATATACAAATTTAGGTGAGAGTTTATATGTTGAAAGTTTTAGTAGGATGAAGTACTTGCTTGAAATAGACTGGTCCTGAAGACTGTCACACAAATTAAGGCTTGCCTTGGGTAAGCATTGCTATTAGTGAGCATTTCTTCATGGGCATGCCCCTTGGTTGAACATATTTAGATATGTACAAGTTAACTATATTGGTCTATACGAGCATGCATTTACTTCCCTAATTCACTTGCTCCTTTGAAAGAAATTCTTATGGAAATCACCCATTATCTTGTGTACAATCAAAGAACTAACCTCTCTTCCTTGAGCACAAGAAGAGGACTCACCCACTCAAAAGATAAGAAAGGTAGTCATTTAAATTTAAAAACAATGTGGTATCTTAACTAGTCAATAAAAATAAATATCACGGAGTATTGGCCTTAGTTCAAGTCTCGATAAAAATGGCCATAATAATAATGCAAGCATAAAAATAAATAATGGCCATAATAATGTGGTATCTTAACTAGTCAAGTTTGATGCTGACCAACTCTTAGTCTCGATAAGTGACATGATATCAAAAAAGTTCTAGATCATAAGAACAACTTGATAATGAAATATAAGAGGTTATCTGACTAGGTTGAAGATCACGGAGTATTGGCCTTAGTTCAAGTCTAAATTAGTAAGAATACTCCATGAAAGTGAACTAAAGCCCCCAAACATAATAAATATAAGAGAGTCATGGGAACTACTAAGAAAGAAAGCCTAAGCTTTGTAAGGCCAACTACCTATTCTAACTGAGCCACTCAACAAGTTTCATTGGTTATGAGAAACTCAACATAACTATCATTTCTTGCTAATAAATCAACTAGAGAGAGAGAGAGAGAAAGAGAGAGAGAGAGAGAGAGAGAGAGAGAGAGAGAGAGAGAGAGAAAGAGAGAGTTCCCTTCATTGTACTCACAAAAGATAATAATTTGCCACATGTTTTTCCTCAATTTCTAAAAAAATTTCACAATAAGTTGATTAAAGATAATTAAGGAAATAATCAATTACATGATACTAGCCCTCGAAAATAATTACCTTCTTTATGGTAAGATTTGTAATGTAGCACATGAATTCCTTCAAATTGGTGATTATGGATGGTTACTGCCATAAAGACATAATATTTAGAGTTGGGAAAGGACCATCTAAGGCGACTACGAGTCAAAAAAATGCAAAAAATGGCCCTATACGGTGCCTCCTCGTTAGCAATAAGATCCATAATGAGTAACAATCGAGTCTAGGTGGTTACCCTTATGGTGATGGCCAAGGGTGGCATAAGGGAAGGCCCAACTAAGGTGATTATATACTCAAAAGCTATACATGCTCAATAAAAGTTATATACTCAAAAGCACGTCACTATGATAAATTCATCTATCATTAGCGAGTGAATAGTGTTTTGGTATTTCATTATCAAGAACTGAGTTAATAGCTTCAAGAAGGTCATCTCAATCATAGGCTCTCTTTATGAAAGTTAAGTTACAAATAGATGACTATTATCTAATAATTTATGCAGTACCTTATTAATTGATAAAACCTTTTTAGTTAAGTGAGTGGAGTTATTTTTAGAGTAACTAAGTCAGAGTATTATCAATAAGTACCCTCAGGGTGAGTTTCATTATATTTATTACAAAGTTTTTACAATCATATTTGTTATGTAAAACCTACTGAGTTAAAACTCGCTAAGTACCTAGGTTTTTGTTAGTTAAACACTTATTCTTATTTAAGCAGATATTATCTCAACTACATTACTAATTATTTTTTCCACTAAAATGAGTACTAATATGTTCTTTTAAATTAGTCAAGTTATCATAATATTTTATGTAACCTTAATTAATTAAAACACTTAATAGAAATTTGCGAACCATTAATGAGCATGTTCTATGGTGATCATTGCCTATGCTAGTCATTCTTATGAAGAAGTCAAGTTTAAAAAAAAAAAAACTTAGAGAAAAATATATTTTATCAAATCATTTTGGGTTAATACAAATAAAAAAAATAACATAACACTTAAGCAAAAATTTATATTCATTTCATTTATCAAAATTGTGTGATATAGGCCTTACAGGTCAAAAAAAGGGGGAAAAGAAGATATTAGATCATGAGAGACATAATTCATTGGTCACACTCACTCCATATATCTCCTCTAAGGACTCAAACATAAAATTTTAAAGGATTTCACTATCATCAAACTTGTTATCTAGCTCCTCGGAGTCGGCTAGCGACTTATCCTCTTTCACTTTGAATTCAACTACTTGATGATCAAGTTCTTCAACTAGATGCTTTTTCCCTATCTTCTAATCCTCCTTTTGAAGTGGCGTCCTTCTTAATTAGCTTATGTTAGGAAGCACTCTTCATCTTTTCTAGCTCAGCCTTCAAAGACTCCACCTACTTGTTAATCGCCTGTATTATGACAATCTCATCTTAGAGAATAGGTTTTATTTGACATTCATCATACATGCCAATTATTATCCTCATATCCTTTTGATGGATCCATTCCATGGAAAAGATGGTTTTATAGTTAGAAGTCAACAAGCTCATTATAATGAATGTGATCACATTCTCATAAACTTCCTTCAACCTCCTAGGAGGTGAAGAATACCACCTTTTTCATGTTAAATATCTTTCTTGAAGGATGGAGTGGATTCTCCACTCCATTAGAAATATATGTGTTCTTTTATCCGCCTCCCTCCAGATTGCTGACTCCTCACTACAACTCGACTCAAACTAGTTATTTGAAGAAGATAATACTTGCTTACCCTTATCATCCACAAGCTTAGGCTTGAGCTTCAAAGCCTTCTCAGCCCTTCTTCAAGCCAAGTATTCATCAATAGTGACCTCCTTACATATAGTAGTTTACAAAATTGTAGCAACTAGAAGAGTTAGGGTTACTTCAACCTGCTTAGTTTTGATGGGCTCATTCAATCCCTCTTAAGGATTAATTGAGGGACCAACAACACAAATATGCATTGCCTCCACTAGTTGGCAAGTGACTACCACCTTCTTCTTCTTCTTCATGGGAGGCTTATCCTTAACACTCTATAACAATTTCTTCGTCACCTCTAGTGGTGGGAGAGTTGGATCCATCTCCATCATCTTCTTTGGAGGTCACCCTTTTAAAAGCATGGCTGCATCTTCTTCTATGATCCTTCCTCTATAGTGTGATTATTATTGAGGAACTCCAATAGAATGGGGACTTTTCTGTATGTATAGCTAGGCACCTTACCCATAAAGAACATTTAAAGTTAACAATAGGGCAAGACAAAAGCTTGGTAAAAATTTAAATAAACAAAGAGCGAGCTACTTACTATAAAAGGTAACATAAATGCATCGCTCATTCACATGGTCATTAACTAGAAATGACCTTATTCACCAAGCTGCACATCCACATGAAAACTAAGGAGAACGAAATGTTGTTATCCTTGAACACTTTGATGGTGAAAACATAGTAAAATAATTTTAGACTCCACATAGTATTCTCTTATTGAGATGTAAGATGAAGGTGCTCATTCTTGTAATGGAGTTTAACATGATATGCATAACATCAAATAATAGAAATTCAAGATTATGGCCAACTCCCTACTACTAGCTAGGAATCATAGGTTGAGCTTGAAATAATTGTAATAGATGTAGAGCTTGCCTTTGAGGAAAGTGGTGAGGTGCTCATCCATAGTGGAACTTGAATATTTAGACTTTCATCCATATAGTAGTATCTAAAGATGCCGTTATCAATGAAGCCATCAATTACCATTAATATTTGATAATACATAGATTTAATGAATGTTTAGTAGAATTTTCTCAAAATCACCATCTAAAGAGGAAAAATATGTGCCAGTGAATGGAAAAAAAATTAGAGCAAAGAAAAAGCAAGCACAAAGTGCATATTAAAAAGATAGTACCTTACCTATCTAAGATAGGCGGCATTTATAGAAGGGATAGTGACTCAAATTTTGAGGCTTCAGCCATATATTCAATTAATGTTCAAAATTCACCAATATGCTCAACATCATGGAAAGAGTTGTTATGTTTCCTCTCACTCTCCCTATATAGGATTTCCCTCATAAAAAAACAGAAGCCATATCAATTGGAAAAATCAAAGTGTCGTCCTCAACTCGCCCTACATAGCATCATCCTTGGCTTGCTTGATAAAGAATCACTCCTAAGCTTAAGGCATTCCTTCACTTTCAATAAAAACTATAAAATAAGAAGTAAAGCTTTCGTCATACACTATAAATCATATAATTGTCACTAAAAAGGCAAAAAACAAAATAAGATAAACAAACAAAATATATATAACACTATAAGTGAATTAAAAAAAATGAAATATAATTTTTTAGATAATTTCTTATATTTTAATTTTCTTGCATATAAAAAGCTAGCCAACTCATCCACAAGATTAACCTATATAAAAGATCTAATAGAAGCTTAGGCTACATAACTCCATTCTCAATTAAGTGTCAGAAGATGAAGATCCCTCGTCTATGAAGTGAATTAATCTATTCAAATAAAGGAGCTTGTAAGTCTCCACCATCTTCACTCTCAGATCTAATACTTCCATAAGTAGCTAGAAGGACTTATAGCTTTCTTTTCTTGCTCTTTACAAGTCCTTAGGTCTTCCCTAAAGCTCAATTTGGATTATACTAAGGTTCTCCTCCACCAGACTGACTCGTACTACAAGCACACCTAATATGAGTGCCTCTTGAGTAGGGGATTCTACACCTAGTTTAGTAACTAAGGGAGAGATCTTTAGAGTCATCGTAGGCATCATGAGTAGGGTTGTTATAAGTTATTTGGCCAAGGGAGATGGTGTTAGCTCCTTCATATGCTCACCCTCTTAGACCTCATCTATCATAGCCATGGGCAAGACTCTATAAATTATGGTGTGTATTGGTCGATGGTACTTGCTAACAATTATATCACTCCTATGGTATAGAGGGAAGGCTTAGGAAGAGAAAATTTTTTGCCTAAAAAGGACTTTTTACCTATATATCATGTAAACATACAATCCTGGTATATATGCAAGCACCTCTTGATCAATGCCAATGCCTGAAAAATTGCTCAACATGTGTTCTAAGAACTCATTTAAAGTCAAATAGACTCTAAGCTTGCTCAGGGCTAGTGACACTCGATGTCTAGACATTACTCGCAAAAAAATGCATCTTACGTTCACCAATTATTTGTAACTACACAACATCCTCTTGAACTAGGTTAAGACTACAAGTGGGCTCAATATGTAATGACTCAAAGTTCCTAAAATATATTTATTTGAAATTCATAAAATTTGTTAATTAGAACACTGTGATGCTTTATTTTTGAGTGCAATGGTGTTGGGGGGAATAGCACCATGGTGGTCAAATTTGATGTGGTGACGCTGAGCTCTCTATTCTATAATAACTCTAGATTGAATATTCAATGTTGTGGTGTTGGGTCTAGAGTGCTATGATGCTGGGCACTAAAAAATGATTTTTTAATATAAATTTCTTCACAAAGCTACCCCCCTTTCACTCCATTGCTTATCGAGGTAGGAAGGAAAGGAGATGAGAGAAAAGACAGAGAAAGATCTCGAGGGCTTTGTTGTCCATTGCTTCTATTACAAAAATTGTTATGATCATTATAAGTGGCATCTACTTTATTATTTTATTTTTTATTTTATGATTCATAATATGATATATTTATCCCTCCAAAAAGTGATACAATGTGATATCTCTTGTTTTAGTGAATTTTCACCATGTAACTTTTCGTAAATGATAAATATAATTATAATAAACATATTGGCTGGCTTAAATGAGAATTCCACTGGTTAGTTTGGTATATATATTATTTTATTTGTAATGTGAAAATGCTAGTTATGAAATGATCACGAGCAAATGAATGAAATCTAGAAATGACATATATGATATGCATATGATTATAGTTTATTTAACAAAATATGCATTTTGGCATAATACATGCATATTGCTAAGAAAACTATATAGATCTACTTGTTATGAAAATTATATATGATATATACATTATGAGTATATGAATGATGTGATATGCATAACAAATGCATAATGAATGAATTGATTTGCTAAATATGATAGATGTGATTAATATTGATGTGAATGGTAAAATAGATGATTGATAACTAATAAGAATAGACCAATGATAGATGAGTGGAGAAAAATGATGTATAAAACATATAACTAATAGGATGGATGACCATACATGAATGATAAGAGACTAATATGATTGAGAAGTCTAAATTACTGATATGATTGAGAAGGTTGGAGGACTGACATGCAAATGATAAGAAACTATTATGATTAAACCCTCAAGATCAAGATACACTCTATCCAGCCCAACTTGATCAGAATAGGTTTCATCTTGTTGAGCTATGACAGGCTATCCCCAGATTTAAATTTAGAATGTTTTAAATTTTCTTCCAAATTTCAATTTAAATTAAATTAGAGACTACAAAGCTACTAAAACATCCAAGTACTAAAAATAAAATCATCCATAAGCTTTCTTTCATTTTATCAAAATATATATCTATACTACAATGTGAGGCTACATGTAAAAGCTAAAAAACTAAAAAATAAACTAGTAATGACTTTATAAAAATCAAAACAAAGAAATACCTATAACCTCATATCTCATCTTGAACTACTAATCAATAGTCTCATTCCCTTTCACAAATCCTGAAAACCATAAGCAAACCACATTAAGCTACAACAACTCAGTATGCCACACAAACCAATTTAAATTTATAAATTCTTTTATTAAAATTTTTATTCAATATTTAAATATAGTTAAATGAAATTTAATAAATCAATGTTTGTACTTAGAAAGAAGATAAAAGCATAACAGTTATCCAATTTATTTAAATAATAATAATGTGTATATAACCATACTGATCAGATAAATTATAGAACAGTTTATATCACAAAGTAATTTATATCACATATCTCGGTCTCAAACAAAATCTCAAAGGATTTTAGCCTCTTATATCGCTTATAGCACCAAAACATGCTAGTATGCACCAAAACATAGCTTATAACCACCATAACATGGCTTTATAGTCATTAGAACATGCCTTATAGGTACTGAAATACTTCTTGATATAGACAAAACCTCAAAGGATTCTTGTCCCTTATATCTCCCAACATATGTTTTCAATCATATAAGCATATATATATCATCACATAAGCATATATTTCATCACATTATTATAATTAAAGCAAAATATAACACATGCCAGAATTCTACAATATTTAATAATGGTGGGCAAAAGAACTTCCTATTAAGTAAACTTTAATAATGTTTAAACATAATCAAATTACAAAGGGTTGTGTAAAACATCATTTTAAGAAATTCATTATACTACCACATTATTTTTGAGTCCATATTATTTTTAATTTAATTAAAACCACATAAATTTTAAAAAACTCAGCATAAAATTTCTAAAAAATATCCAAAATATTCATAATCATAATCTTTATAACATATAAAAAGTTACGTGATGAAAATTTTTCTATTGCAAAGTTATACGCATTTTTTGCTAACAAAAATATAAATTTAATCAAAAAATTAGATAAAATTTTATATTTTTGAGAACTGAGATAGGCATAATGTGACCTACCTCGATTCAGACAACTTTTCCATATTGGTTGATGGCTGAAAAAGGCCCGAAGCAGCTCAAAATGAAGTTTTCCCTCTTCAAATCTCTCTCTTTCTCCCTCCTACTCGACCGGTTACTCAGTTAAAGTGAAATGACCGAATTAATGGAATTAAAATATATTTAATGAGCTGATAATGGCCTAGCACTGTAGTGCTCAAATTGGAGAGCTATGATGCTAAAAATTCTAAAATAAATGATAGCACGATGCTACAATGTCACTATTTGACGCTTTGGCTGATTGCAATGCTGATGTGCTCTAAAACCCAGCACAGTTGCACTCCAAAAGTGACATTCTCATATTTTGTCAAAATTCACACAAAAGACTTGGAACATATTTTATAGCACACCCAATTATTTTCATGCATTAAAACACTCCCAAAGACATGCAAATGGTTGAAAAACTCAAAAGTTCAAAACTTTACCTTTCCAATTGGGTCGGAATGGGCAGAATTGAATGCGAAACTTGGAGGTATCACATCCTTAAGATTAAGATACCCTCATCTACATATTTGATACATCAAAAGAGAACAAATTGTACTTATATATGGCAAGAATACTGATAAAAACCCATATACTGATTAATTGCTATTATAAATGTTGATATGACAAATGATACATATGATAGATGAGAAATATGATTGGTGATTGAGTGGCTATTGATTGGTGATATGATGATATTGGTTAATTAGCTGCATGACTGATATGATATATGATATGCAACTAATATGATACGTTATATGAAAAATGACAAAAACATGTATGATGGATAATTGTTTATATGGATATGATTATTTATATATTGTGCATTGATTTCAGCTATAGATATTGGTAATTTGCTAGGCTATGTGCTCATTATATAATTTTTTTTCATGTTTTTAAGCTTGGGTAAGGATTCAATATATTGAGGTTGATCTAGGCTGGAGGCTTGGAGTTTATGTATGCATCTGTTGATCTTTCTTTTTCTTTTGTAGACATGGTGTATTTATCATGATAAATTATTTGTATTGGCTAAGCATCATGGCTATTACACATATGTCATTTTTGGGCTTGTATCAATTATAGATATTAAAAAAATTTACATGTATTTATGTCTTTGTTTTTATATTTCTTGAATTCAATTTGTAAACTATGGTTGTTGATTAAAATAATAGAGAAATGTTTAATTCTTTTGATTTAGAAACTAGAGAATTACACAACCAAAAGGTCAAGATGATATAGCTTCTATAATAGGAGTCGCTACTTTCGGATTGATACTCACTAAGATAGGTGCTTTGCATACAGTAAGGCTATGACTTGGAAATGAGAGGATATCCCTTTCCGAGCTCTCATGTCCTGACAGCATCTCACTCGATTAGACTTTAATCATCTCTATCAGCATAGGTGCCATTAGCTTGTTCAATTTTAGCTTGATAAGAAACTTTGACTCAATGGTGGCCAACATCTTCGTTTTACACACCGACAAGTTAGACATCTTCTTCTCACTATTCTCCATCTTATGCTTGTAGAGATGCTCCTTATTTAGCTTCTTATCGCTTGCATTAACAAATTTTGAAGGACTTAAGCTGGCCATTTCAAGGGAGGTAGTAGCACATACTCAAAGGCTTAAGGAAAGAAGTGTAGCAATATTACTACCCGTTGTTGCTATTTATAACCAATAATAGTGTGTCACATCAAATTAGAATCATATAAATATTCTCTAAAAAGGGCTCAATGCTTAAGTCCATAATAATGACTAGGAAATCACTTACTCACTCTCCCTTTATTGTATTCAGTAAAAATAATAAATTCTTGTACGATAGTAATTGGCACCAACATGAAGTAAAATAGCCACTCTCCTTTGAAAAAAATCAAAATGTGCTAACTCATCTTCAAATTACATATCAAGGATTTAGTCATTCTTAGGGAGCTCCTCTAAACAACTTGCCCAAGATATGGGGATCGATTATTCAAACCAAGTCACCAATACCAGATGTGTAATTATCAAAGATATTCGTCTAGCATATACAACCTTGATCGAGCTAAAAGAAGTGAATACCTTTGAAGCTATGACACTACAGGAAATTTTTAAAATACCGGCGGCCTGTACCGGTGGTTGTCTAGCCGCCGATACTAACGAAGGTTTACCCGGCGGTTAGGCCGCCGGTATCAAACCGTCCGTTTGGCAAGTTTTTGCCGTCGAAAATAGCGCCATTCACAAAATCGTGGGGTATACCGCTGACACTTAAACTTACCGGTGATATACCGGTGAAATGAGAAAGGTTCAAAATGAAATGCAAGCAAAGCTGCGATCCTACAGAGATGAAAATCAAAAGAAGAAAGATTAAGAGATAGAGAAGCCACATGCATCTCCAGGCAGCGAGGATACGGACGAGGATTAGCACTTTTTTATGTTTGATGAACTTATGATGATCTGGTTGTAAACTAATTTGGTCAAACTTATTGAACTTAGAACTTGTGAACTTTGGTTTCATTTATTGTTTTGTTTGGTTTTACTTATCTATATATTTGTGATAATTGATTGAGTATAGTGGCGTGTTGTCCAAAATTGTTGTTATTGCTTTCTATGCAGGTTTAGAGTTTAGGGTGAAAATCCCTCAAATAGAGGGGAGGCTGTCAAAAATTTTTTTTTCAGATGCTACAGGTTTACGGCAGCTAACTGGCGGTTTAACCGCCGAAAACTTCGATACCAGACGGTTGATTGATGCCACCGGTAATAAACTATAACCGCCAGTATTTCTCGGCGGTCTACCGACGATATCCAATTGTAGTCTGGCAACACGGCGGCGGTTATACCGCCGGCAATTCCATGGGTTCTAACCGCCGGTAAGCCACCTGTAAACAGTATCGACGGCTTACCGAAAGTTTTCGGTGGTATTTTTACAATCATTTTAATGGCCGAGCAGCCGTCGGTAGAACACCGGTGATGACCGGCGGTCAAACCGCCCAATAATATCCGACGGCAGACCACTGCAAAATCGTCAGTGACAAAAACCACCGGAAACCATTAATTAACTGCCGGTCCAGACCGCCGGTAATCGATGAATTTCCTGTAGTGTGACAATAACTTCATTGGTTGAACTAATCTCTCCTGTGTAGCTACCACCATCACAGAGACTCAAACCCTTGCTCTTAGAGACTCAATGTTACTCCTAGGGACTCATCAACATAGACTCTCTCTATGGCCCATATCTTGAAAACTCGTTCAAGGCACTCACCCTCAAAGGCTCTCCCAAGGAACTCGCCTAAGAGGAGGGGGCAATTAGAGGTAGGATCTAAGTGGGAATTATCCAGCCAGTCTATGTGTTTTTTAGTCTGCAATAGTCACATAATGTATTATTTTTAATATTTTCTTCTACGTATAGGCTTTCTTGTAGCTATCTTAACCTTATAAATAAATGGTAAATAGTAACATTTTTTATTTTCCTCCTTCAAATCTTCATGCTATTATAAATATTTATAAAAGTACTCTATCTTTATGTTAACACTTCAATACTCACTAATCTTACCCACTCTTCTGGTTTTCTAGCACATGCCTATCAAGAACATGCTAGAAGGGTTAAGCTTCATCCATGGTCAAATTTGGATCTAACATTGCATGCTTTCTTATTTTCTTATGTTAGATATGATATCCAATTTGTTAAATGGATAGGATAAGCAACATATTTGTAGAAGAATTTATCAAGCCAATATAATTTATGATTAAAAAGATAGGACTTTGTGATGGACATGCAATGTTATGATAAAACTGTGAACATTTTTTTTCTATTTCATCATGAAATTGTGAAAAGAAGAAATATTTTTTTTTAGTTACAAAGATAACTCCTAAGAGAGGTGGAAGCTAAACTTGTTGGAGAGCTAATCACCTAGCTATTATCTCTTTCAACTCTCAAATTGGCTCTGAGCAAAGCATGTTATGAAGAGTTTCCTATACTGCATTGTGCATCAGTGGCTGTTTTGGTGCAATGAATTTCTTCATGCATTATTTTGACTGAAATAATCATTTGATTGTTGTATTAAAGTTGATGTTAGTTCTCTCTCTCTCTCTCTCTCTCTCTCTCTCTATATATATATATATATATATATATATGATAGGAGAGTTATCATACTTTTTGGGGTTTAACATAAGACAATTAGATGATGGAACCTTTCTAAATCAATCCAAATGTAAGAAATGTAGAGCAACATACTTATGTGATAGTAAAAATGGTATAGGAAATTTGAGACATCACCTACAAAACTATAGGAAAATGAACTCTCATGATATTGGTCAACTTATTCTTCAAAGGACTCTAGAACATCTATTTTTGTGGTTAAAAATAAGTTTGACAATGAGGAATTCCGTAGATTATTTACTATATGTATAGTTATACATGATTTTCCAATTCAATGTGTGGAATGGGCTGGTCTTAGAGCATTACTTCATTACTTGTGCCATGATTTGCAATTTGTTTCTAGAAATATAGCATAAAATGATAGCAAGAAAATGATTATTAAGGAAAAAATTCAAATACAATCCCTTCTATGTAGTTGTAAGGGTAGATTTTCCTTAACTTCTGATTTGTGGACTTCCATCAACACATATGATTTTATTTGTTTGACTGTACATTTTATTGATATTAATTAGGAGTTGCAAAAAGAAGTGTTAAATTTTGGTTAACCCCCCCTCCCCTGCCCATGATGGGTTAACATTGTTTGAGAAACTCCAATAATTTTTCCTTGAATGGAAACTTGATAGCAAGCTTTTCAGCGCCACTTTATATAATGCCTCCATAAATATTGTTTTTATTGATTTTCTTCGAAACCATTTAAATTTGAAAAATGGACTTCTATGCAATGGTGAATTTTTTCATCAGAGATGTTGTGCTCATATAGTGAATCTTATCGTTTAGGAAGGTTTGAAAGAAATTGATTCATCTGCTGCTTGTTTGGCCTCTTAAGCTATGTGTGTTTTAATTTTCCTGCAATCTTGCTGTTGGATTTTCTATTATTATAAACTGTAGTGTTTTTTGGGAAGTTGGGCTCTGAGGTTCTATTCTATTTTCCTACTAGTTGCCCGCTACTGTCTGATGTTGGTTTTTCTGATGATGTTGTAGTTCTATACTATTGTTATTGGGTTGGTCGATTTTTATTGTTATGATGAAGAACTTGGTGAATTTATACACTGGTAGCAACACACATTGAGATGAAACCATGTTATAAATTGGTAAAAGAGTTTTTTATTGGCTTAAGCATGTACTATTTAATTGAATAGAAATTAAATTGATTAAAGTCATATTACTAATTTGTAACCTTGGAGTGTATAATTTTTAGAGTTGTTGCAACTGATGTTTCTTCGCTAAGGTTAGGTTCCGAACACGATTAGTTAAATGGGTCGAGTTCGGGTCGACCCTTTTATGCCCGGGTCAAGTCGGGATCTACCCAAATCCAACCCATTGATCCGAATTGACACTCCTGATTTGGATGGGTTATCAGAGGCCGTGGGGTGGGAACCGATCTTGGGGATTGAGGCTTGGTTGTTGAGTGGGATAAATAGGCTGGCGGTGGACTTTCGAATGAGTATGATGGGACGTAGGTTGGGACCCAAGGAATGTATGGCATTAGTGGGATCTAAGCCATGAAATGTCTATTCTTTTAATGATCTAGAGGGAAGATAATGATATTATCTAGCTGGTTGGGTGGACCCGGTCTAGGACATACATATTTTTATTTATTTATTTATTTATTTATTATTTTTATTTTAATTTATGATGCATAGACATTTAAATGGCCTTCTTAAATATTGAATTATATTCCTAATGGCATTGTAAAATGATAAGAATAATAAGAAGGATGAGTACAAGAGGAAAGTTTTTGACATAACTCAGTATATAAACATATAAAATAGGCATAAAAATTTTAGAAAATATGATGTATAAAACAAAAAGTGAATATACAACATCAAGCATTTATCCCACTATGTGGATTGGCTACATGAATCAATTTTCTCCATTATATTCTAAATGGGTCATCAGAAGGCCACCATTTCATGTGACCAAATCATCTAAGGAGACTCTCTCTAATATTATCTTCCACTCGAGGTACTCCAACCTTTTCACGTATATGCTCATTTTGTATCATGTATCTAAGAGTAAAGCCACTCATCCACTTGAGCATCCTCATCCCTGCAACACTTAATATTATGCTTCTCTTTTAATGACCAACATTCTTCATCATAAAGCATTGTAGGTCTCACCACAATCTTATATAATTTTCCCTTAATATTGAGATGGGGTTTTCTACCACATAATAAGTTGGATTCCTCCCCTTCAACCATCCAACTTGAATTCTAAGTGTAAATATTATATTTACAAGACTATGGGGAGCTCGATTAGCTACCTTAGTGAATCCTTTTCCCAAGAAAAAGGAACAAAATCCAAATTCATAAGAGTTATGGCCTCTAGCTCACTCGATAAATAACCTAATAACTTGCTTCTCGGTAGATGTGCCTATTTTATTTGCATTCGCCCTAAACGTTACAAAATGTACATATAAGCTTAAGACATTATATATAAGGGCTTATGACCCCTTCAAAATTCATAAGACAATTGGATCTAATGATTATCACTTTGACTTGCTGATATGACAATCCATCATATTATTACTATTAAAGATATTTTATCATATGAGAGAGTTAACACACCTCTACTTGTTCAATATAACTCTTTAGTAGGAGATTTAGTTTATCACTAATAGATTCTCTTATATTTGGAGATCAATTAAATCACCCCTAAGTCATCAATTGGTCCAATTACTAAGCATCACTTTTTAGCTAAGCATCACTTTTTAGCTTATTGAATGAATAAACCATCTAGTGATGATCGATGGTTGATTTATAATAGCTTAAAGAATTTAACCCCATAATTGGTAGAACATTAATTGAATTTTACCACAGGAAATTCACTGAATACTGGTGGTAATTCTGATGGTCAAATGACCGCTGGAATTACCAATGGTCTGACTGCCATTATTTATAGGCGGTCGGACAGCCAGTACAAAACTGATTAATCGTCGATATGTTCTTACCATGATGCTTTTACCAATAGTTTAGCTGCCATTTTAAGTAACCTATTTATGGTGATTTCAATCACCAGTTTCAACCACAGGAAATTCTGTCGGTAAGTTCCCTAAAACTAAACTCCCACTCTCCTTCTTCCTCATTTCGTTCATCTGGAGAACACCCACTATAGTCAAATTTTTCCCTAGCCTCGGCAATGCCCTAGCTGACCTTCCGCCCTAGCCAATTTCTTCCATAGTCAATTTCCCCCGATGACCTTCATCTCCATCTCCTTAGCCGAAGGTAATCTCCATCTCCTTAGCGGATGACCTTCATCTTCATCTCCATAGTTGATTTCTTCCAGAAACCTATAGTTATCTACATCAAATATTTCTTTAATATCATTTGTTAGATGAATATGATTTGATGGTTCTCAATTGTTAGGCTAAAATTGACTAGAAAAAAACACATTGTAATATACATTTCGTGATATACTTGGTATGCCTCAACAACTTAAGTGCATACTATATTAATGATATTTAAAATTTTATCAAATGCTACAAGTTTCTGGCCTCTAACTGGAGGTTTAACTGCAGAAAACTTTGATACCAGATGGGTGGTAAAATTGTTGGTTATTTTATTCGCCGCTGGTAAAAACCGACGGTTGTCTAACAGTTTGACCGTCGGTAACGATCGGCGGTCAGCTTACGTTCATTGTGTAGGCGAATTTGAGCGGTTTTCCTATGATTTTTGCAATGGTAATTTTCGGTTGTTATAGCCATCGGAAAATTTTATCTTTGGAAAAAAAATTGTTGATTTTGATTTCCTACGCGGTTTATTTCGGCGGTCTTAAAGCCGTCAGAAAACTATCAAAATTTTTCATAAAAACAAAAAAAAATGGTATATTCCATCAAAAATCGCTGTCGATAATGTACAATTTTCCTATAGTGTTTTAACTCTATAGAGCATGTTTCAACTAAGCTAGGGGATTTAATGTAATAAATCATGTGGATAAAAATATTCAAGCTAAAAGTGTAATTATAAATGCCAAGGTCAAAGCTTCAGGAAAACATAAAAAAGGCACTATTACAAGAGCCTTAAAAATAGCTCATTTCTTAATATATTTTGAATATAGTTTATATTTTATTTTTCATGTAGAAACTTGTCTGACTAGCCATGAAATGATTTGATATGGATGAAATATTAAAAATAGGTGCTTGAAATACTTTCTTATTAATGACAACCTGTCCCCTCCCTTTCCTTCCCTATTTTCTCTTCAAGAAAGGTTGTCTAAGAGTCTTGTAATGCCTATAAATATGGGCTAATATGCATTATAATTTCTAGTTATTGGAATAAAATAATTTTATGGAGAAGCACTCTTAATTTGCTTGGCGTTTAGTGGTTTCAAGTGTATGTGCATTTTCTTAGATGAGATTAAGTAGTTATCTTTATTTCATTTATATTATTCACAGCTTCTCTTAAACACCTACACTAAACTCTTCACAACTATTTTTCAATTCATAAGCATCCTTTAAGACCAAGAAACCCATAACCAAAACCAAAAAATCATTCTAAACATTTCACATAACCATCAGCCCAATTAAGGAACACTTGGACCTAGTCTTATCTCCTATGTATTGACATATCATCTTAAACTCCATCAAACTCTACTATCAACTCCTAATCATAAGTTCTTATCATAAGCTAACATTCAACCATTATTTTCAGTCATTTATCTCACATATAATTTTCTTCCTAAAGTGATTTTCTAAATTAGCCAAAATTAAACTAGTCTTGACATTCATACTAATATTATGCTCTAAACCCTCTATCATTACACCATAACTCCAGAAAATCTCTTTAAATATCAAACTAAAGATTCACCACTTTTGCTAATCATTAATCTAACCAGAAGGCTACCCACCACCACTATGTATATAAGATTAAGTTTCCAAATAGATTTAGTCTATTTAAAACTCCAAGAGAATTACGTAGAAAATTTGATATGCTTAAATAAGACATATGACATATTTAGCTAGATGGGACTTTGATAAACATAGAGAATATTTAAACAAATTACTTTCCTGAATATAAGTTAAATACAAGAATTTGGATTTACCCCAAATACTTAGAGGGTCATTTATGTATGAAGTCTATACTTCTTTGCCTATATATTAGTATAGGTTTTGTCCAAAAGAGTAATTCAATTAGTTTGGGTAAATACTTGATACATAATCCTAATGACTATAAGCTTTGATGATAAAAGCAAAAGAGTCGTTAAAGTTGAGTAGCAAGAGATATCATCAATGGATAGAAGCAGATGATGAGCTATCGGAGATCAATCACTTATATGACACTATCAGCGACTGCAACAAGCCCTGTGGATGCTTGTCCGGCTACTTGGGAGACGTATAAAGATGACATGGTTATTGGAGGTTGCTCTCACCAACCGGTGAGGTGAGGGCTCGGATTGGAGAAATTGTTCTCTGCATACACTTGACTGTCTGGAGGCAAATCATAATGTGTCACGTCACTTGGTACACAGCGGTACATAGCCGCAGTACACAACAAAAGAGTGATGTGGCGCATTTTGATTTGCCTCTAGAAGGAGTTTGGATCTGCACATAATAATTTTACCTTGGATTGCCTGAGTGAAAGAAGAAGCCGCATAATCAAAATACTACAGATATAGATAAATGCCTGGAACATACTAGCACTGGCAAGTGAAGAGTTCTGTACGCTCAATGATTCTATGTAGACTTAGGATTCGTTTGGGATGTATTTTTTACTAATTTCTAAAGCATTTTGCTAGTAAAAAATTCTAGAACTAAACTTCTTTATTAAAAAATTGTTTTAGAAAGCATTAAGAAAGATGCCCCATACAGAACCTTAATCAAGCTGTGATGTTCATTAAAAAAAACACTTACTTTAAAGCAAGCCATGGAGAAAATAGAAGTTGCAACAAAGTTGAACTCTCCAAAAAGACAATATGATCTCATGCTCAAACTCACCATTTCAAGTCATCAAGACTACTATGCACTACCACACAATATTTGTCCCTAAGATCATCTGAATTCATCACAAAAATGGACTACAAAGTCTCAAAAGTGACCAAAGTTTGTCATCAACTTAGGCTTCGTTTGAGACAGCTTTAAGCCACTATTTTTTCTTGCTTTTAAGAGATTTTGTAAAAAAAATCAAGTTTTTAAAACAGCAAAAAAATCATCTCAAATAAAGCTTCAGTGTGAAGTCGCTCAATGACTCATCCAAACTAATCCCTAACTTGGAACCCGCTTTGAGTTATCTATATAATTTAATAGCTGCAAGCTAATTAGGCTTATTTGTTTTAGTCTTGCTATTTAATATCCTATAAATTTAGATTTTCATGTAATCTTTTATCTTGAATCATACTTATAAATAAGGGATTGGATGATGAGTCTCTAACACCAAGTAATATCTTGACATCCTTAAATTTTATTTGTAGTATAATAAAATCTCAAAACTATTCTAAGTTTTCTTTCTCTCTTTTCTTTTTTTTTTTTTTGTTTCTTTAACGTGGTCCATAATTAGGAAAGTTTGAATGCATCTATAAATAGATTTGGATCTAACATCTTTTATGCATGGTGAGTGATGTCAATACCTAAAATAGAAATTCAAGCAAATGAACATTTAAATAGAAAGGAAACCTCAATCTCAAAGGAGCAACAAAATTTTCACTTTTGAGTAGTTAAGGTTTCATATGTGGTGACTTTCTTTTTTTTTTTTTAAAACAGATTTTTAATACAAAAATTTTAATATTTGTATTAAAAACCTGTTTTAAGAAACAGTAAGAAAGCTATCCTAAACAAGGCCAATATCAAATAAAAATCATTTAACAAAATTGATTGAAGGAATTTTGAGACATTATAGAAAAATATCTCCTATTCATTGACTTTAAGACATAATAGACAATTTTCAACTTGTTTAATTGTACCTAAGCCGAACCTATTTCTTTCATTTATTCCTTTCTTCCTCCTATTATTTTGGCCCCATTTAATTATATCCAACCCATGCTACTAGCCACCTTAATTCTATGTGATTTACTCGATTCCTCTATAGATCTGAATGCACAAAACCTCTTATGCCTATTAAAAGCTTAGATTTGAAATGTTATTCATAATATTTTCTAATTTCTATTTCAAAGTTTTAGAGATATCATTTTTATGAGATTGATATATATATATATATATATATATATATATCATCAATTGCTAAAAATATATTTATAGCTTAGATCTATAATATTTTTAGATATATGTATTATTTCTTTAATATGTATTTTTTATTAAATCAATTTTTTTATTCATAAAGCAAGTAGACTGATAATGTTGTTTGGAGAAGCCCATCAAAATTCAAATTTTGTATGTTTTACCAATCAAAACTATCCAATATATTTATCACAATTACAATTACCTTCTCATGTAATCATTTGCATCTATTGAATAAATCTTGAATCATCGATTCAATAATATTTAAATATCTTGAAGTCTAGGACTTAGTAGAAAATTCATCAAAAATCAACCAAAATTTTTGCCATAGATTTTTTTTCTTGGATTTATTGTGCGCCGGGATGCTTTTTCGATGAGGGTTTTACCAACAAAAGAAATTCGCCAAAATCCATCAAAATTTTTTTATGAGGGTTTTAGGAGCCTTTGGACATTTTTTAGGGTTTATTTTTGCCAAATAAACTACTATTTTTGTGTTGAGTCAAGGCCTCAAAGAAGAATCATTTAGATATGCATTCTTATAGACAGAATAAAAAGCTTTGACTAAGTTGATATAACTCGTAAATAGTCTTATTAATGCGAAAGAATACTATAGTATTAAGACTTCAGGCTTAAGCACTTGACATTCAAATGACATCATCACTCATCAATAAATTTATCAGCAACAGCTAAATAGGTTATTCCACCCCCTGTCTCCTCCATTATTCCCACAACGTCGTACCAATGATCCATCTACATATTGTGATATAGATGATTGTTAGCATCTTCATAATATAATTAAGGAGCTTATTAAAGCTAAAAATAACTTATATTCACCATCTCTTGATGATGATATGAGAATGTAAAAGAAGATATGGCTTAACCTACCCCCATAACTCATAAAAATAGTATAAATAATCCCATAAAAACTTGAAAAAAAGGATAAGTAAGAAAGGTAAGTGTCCTTTATACGATTTGTCATTCATTTATATTAAATATTTGAATAACATGAGTTACCAAATATTTATCTGATTTTTTAATGAGAAAAAAAATCTAGTTTTAATAACCTAGAAAATATATACTTAATTTGTTTTAAATTATATTTGAGAAAACTATCCAAAAAACTCGACGATTCACTTGGAGAACTCATCCTACGAACTCAACAATGCACTCGAAGAACTCATATTAAGACTCTATAGAACTCATCAATAACCATTGATTATTTCGTCTAACAAAATCTCATATACTCATAGCAAAGATTAGATATTTCTTGACTCAATATGGAGGAAAGAATATTGGGATTGCTCTTCATAAAATAGGAGGAGATGCTTTAGAAAGAAGAAATAAACACTTTCATTAAAAGAGTCAAAATTATCTAACTAGCTTTATAATCCTATATGGATTATGTTTTTCACTAAATCTAATTAATCTTAATAAAATACCTCCTAAGCAAGTTTAAAAAATTTTGCAGTCGTTTTATTTCAATGAAGCAATTATACTTTTTAAGAAATGTATGTTACCACATTATAAATCATTAATGTTAATTTTTAACCATCTAATACATGAATGTTTAGGTAATATCATTCTTTGTGAATCAGATAAACTCATATGATGATTATGACCCTCCTCTATTAAAACGTATAGTAAACATAAATTATTGACTATATATCTTCATAAATACAAGGAGTTTTAATTTTTATTTAATTTTTTTAAATTTGACCAAAGGGCTATCCTCTAATTTCTTTTAAAAGAAAATTATTTACTAAACATTGATTTTATGATTCTTAACACTTTATTAGTTTTATATATAGACAAAATTCTCCAATAATCATAGCATTATTAGTTACTCCAAATAAGCACATATCATTAATAAGATAAACATCACCCAAATTTTGGTAAATAATCATCTTAAATTATATATATATATATATATATATATATATATATATATATATAATATATATATATTCAATTAAATTTTATAATTACCACAATAATGACAATATGCAAGCCATGAACATAGATGACAAATGAATTAATATGAGAAAGATTAATAATAATAAATTTGGCGGTAAATTAAAATTAATATGAATGTGAGGCAAATTAAAATTAAATATTAATAAAATAATGTTAGCTTCTCTAGGCTAGTTTGTAGGTCAGAGGCCCGTGGCCTCACAGGGGCCGGCCGATATATGAAATGAAAACATAGAGAGAGATAATGAGAACTGCAGGATGATAGGGACCAGAGAGAGAGGAAGGTGAATAACGCTATTGGACTTTTGTATATTGTACGCCAGAGGAAATAGAGAAGAAGGGGAGGAGAGAGAAAGAAGGGGACAGAGTACCCAGTACTGTGCCTTCTCCAGTCTCTACCATTCACGAGAGTGATAGCAAAAAAAACAGAAAAAAAAAAAGGAAAGAAACGGGGAGAAAGGAAGAGCAGGGAAGATGAAGAGTAGCAATTTATTGTGGGAGGGAAACGAGCGTGAGAACCAGATGAAGAAAGTCTTCTGCTTGTTCTTCTTTGGAGAAGAAAAGCTTTGAAGTTCGCTTGCAACCCAATCCACTTCCTCCCGGATTTGTCTCAGATTCAAAAAAAGGGAAATGGTGCATGTTTGATCTAGACGGGGAGAGAGAGAGTGAGTGAGAAGACTGGGATATTGCTCATCTGTTGTATGCGGAGGCGGTATTATTAGATGAGGGGGTTGCCCTTTAACTACCAGAGGAAGGGGACGGTGCTAGTATTAGAATCTCAAGCGAGAGGAACCGGAGTGGAAGAAAAAACCGGCGTCTTTTGGAGCAGCAGCGTTCAGAATAGGAAGAAAGGTGTCATCTTGGAGCCGAGATCGGTTCTGGATCAGAGAAGCCCGAGTCCTCCAACCTCCACGTCCACCCTGTCTTCTCCCCTCGGTGGCGGGGCCGCGCGCTTCACTGACACCGCCGGCGTGGCGGCTGTTTCCGGAAAACCCACCTTCAAATGGACCAACACCGCCGGCGAAGAAGGCGGGAGAAAAGAGGAGTGGGCACCCGAGCTCCACCCTGTTCCGGCGTCACTGGAGGTGGATTGGGATAACATGCTCTCTGAATCCGCTGCTTCCCCTGGACAGGAACAGACTTTTCTTCACTGGATCATGGGAGACATAGACGACCCAGCGAAGCAACAGCATCTGATGCTCTCTTCTCCAACTTCCATGGCAGAAATTGACTCCGGAAGCCATGGCGTTGGCTTCGGGCTCATCGATCCTGGCTTTGGATTTGAACCCAATGCTTCAGCCTCCGCCATTAGCAGCCATCCACCGCCGCCACAACTGGATTCTGCTCCCGGTGAAAAAAATCCCATTTTCACGGCCTCGCTGCCCCTTTCCTTACCTCAGGCAATGTTCTTCCAGGAAACAACGGAAGAAAAACCCCAGTTCTTTGGCTCAAACTTCCTCCTTAACCAGTTCCAACAAACACAGGTTCCAGCAAACCCAGCCTTCTTCGTACCACTTCCATCTTTCTCCTCCTCGATGGAGAACCTCGTTTCCACTCCTCATCCCGGCGCCAGATCTGAGATCTTCCTCCGGCCGCAGCCCAACCAAAGCTTGAACTTTCATCAGCTCCACCCTGTTCCTTACCATCTTCAGCATCGGCCTTTGAAGCCCAAGTCTCTATCGGCTGGGGACGAGGCCATTGCTATCCAACATCAGCAGCAGCAGGTTCTAGTCGATCAGCTCTTGAAGACGGCAGAGCTAGTTGAAGCTGGAAACTTGGTCGGCGCGCATGGGATATTGGCGCGGCTCAATCACCAGCTCCCCTCCGCAATTGGGGAGCCCTTCCTCCGCTCGGCCTTTTACTTCAAGGAGGCTTTGCAACTCCTTGTCAATTCCGCTAATCCGCAGGCTGCGACCTCCTCCCCTCCTCACCACCATCGAACTCCATTCACTTCTCCATTGGCTTCTCCATTGGATGTTGTTCTCAAGCTCAGCGCTTACAAGGCCTTCTCAGAGGTCTCCCCAATCCTGCAATTCACCAACTTTACTGCCACACAAGCTCTCCTTGAAGAGATTGGTGCAGCAGATTGCATTCACATAATCGACTTTGACATTGGTGTTGGGGGGCAGTGGTCCTCCTTCATGCAGGAACTGGCACACCGTCGGTCATCATCATCAGCCCTTTCCATGCTCAAAATTACCGCCTTTGTCTCCCCTTATGCCTTCCACCCCCTTGAGCTCCATCTCACCAAGGAAAACCTTTCACATTTTGCAGCAGACCTCAACATCCCCTTTGAAATTAACATAGCAAGCATTGAATCCTTCGACCCTGCTGAGATCCTTGTTCTGTCTGCCGGTAGCAATGAGGCCATTGCTGTGAACCTCCCTGTTGGAGTTTGGCAAGGCCCTTCTTTTCCAACTCTTCTTCGCCTCGTCAAGCAGCTGCTGCCCAAGATTGTCATTTCCATGGATCAAGGATGTGATCGGGGCGACTTGCTCTTCTCCCATTACTTACGTCATGCATTGCAGTCCTGCATAGTTCTCCTGGACTCCTTTGATGCGGCAGGTACTGACCAGGATCTAACTAATAAGATAGAGAGGTTTGTTCTGCAACCTAGGATTGAGAATTGTGTGATTGGGCGCCACTGTACTGCTGAGAAGATGCTGCCATGGCGAACTCTTTTTGCCTCAGCTGGGTTTGTTCCATTTCAATTCAGCAACTTCACAGAGGCTCAGGCTGAATGCCTCTTGAAAAGGGTTCAGGTTAGGGGGTTCCATGTTGAGAAGCGCCAGGCTGCACTTTACCTGTATTGGCAACGAGGGGAGCTAGCTTCTGTGTCGGCTTGGAGGTGTTAAACTGTATTCTACTGCTGTCTCCTTGTTGGATTTCCTACTAGATGTTGCAGAGTAGGGTAATTATATAATCTTTCAAGGCATGTTAGATTCTAAAAAAGTGAAACTTCTGTGGTGAAAAACCTTTTTCTTGTATCCTAATTGGCTTCATCTTACCATGTGGTCATCTAATCTACTGATTCTGATGCGTTTCTAGACTGATTGATTCTCCAGTAGAAAGGTATTTGACAATTTTTGAATGTCTGGTTTAGTTTTTATTATAAATTTTGCAAATGCATTTTATATTAGGCAATAATTATTTGCTTCTTGCTATTAGGTTGCCTTTATTATCATATCTAAACTATCACTTATACTAAATATTTATAGTAGGAATCTATAATAGTTATCATTGTAATATATCCTTATTGTTGAGGGCATTTTCTTTTTTGTGTTTCTCTTTATAGGAAACTTTGTATTATCATAATCAATTTAGCAAAGATGTCTTCTTAAGATTTCTATTGTATTTGAATGTTAAAAAAGCTACTAGGCTTGAGAATGTTAATGAAGGCAAATTTTTATGATTGGTGAAAGGCACATTATCATAGTTTATGCGAGTTTGCAACAAATTTTTCATCGGAAAATCTGAATTTTTCCAAAGAAGTTTGATGAATTGTGATTGATACTATTAGAAAACTTTGGCAGTTGAGAATTTTGAATGACATTAGTAGAATGGTTAAGTATGTGTGATGTTACTGTTTGGATGTACTATGGTTCTTTTTTATGGAATTTGAGAAATTTCAGTTTTATAATCAGCTGACTTTCTATGCTATTAGCATTTATGGCAATAAGCCTTGGTTCAAGCTATGTCAAATGAATGTTTTCTTTTATATTGACCTTCCAACTTGACTAGTAACAAGACAATTTTTGCTTGCCAAAATAAGTTCATATCGCCTCGAATAATTCACTGGTCTGGTCCAGCTCGGGATTTCACCATTGATGCTGTATTCTTTTGATTGTGTGGTTATGTCCATTAAAGTGTGCATTGCTGTCTTCCAAAGGCCAAAGGTGTTCTATCTGTGGTCCTGAAAGATGTCTCAGTGAGTGGCTTATTCCAGCTCTTGTGGCCTGGAATTATATGCCATATGGTGAGTAATGGTCTGCTTTTGATCACTTGGCAGTCATATTCAGATTTCCACCCACTTGTAGGGATTGCAGATTAATGTTTACAATTGCGAAGGTTTCAGAGACAAGTCACTTTTAACAATACTAATGGTCTTTAATCTGATAGATTATTATGTGTGGTGTTCGGATCATTCGGAATTGTTTAGAATTCCTCGTTGGTATATAGATGTCTCTTATCTCCAATTGTTCAGAACATGAAGCCTAATATTGTAGTTGCAGAAAGAAGCTTCTTCATCTTCTGTTTATGTGATCTGAATCACATAACTTTTTGAATCTCTTAGATATATGCCATCTCTCTTCATCTCCTTTGTTTTTGTTTAGAGTGCAAGGATTTCTCTTTGGTCTGCTCTCTTCATCCTTGGCTGTTTGGGAGTGTTGAAGTTAAGACTAACCGTTTGAGCTAGCTTATGGGCAAAGCCTAGGAAGTAAATGACGTAAAGTATATTGAGAATGCAAAGTAGTTTCTTACTGGGAGTGAAATCAGAGTAAAGCTAATATTCCTGTAGCGATTCTCATCATTGACGAAAACATTTAGATTGATGGATGACCATCCGTCAACATCTTGCACTCAATTTGGGTCATTAATGTTTCTCCCTCTTCAGAAGTGGCATCGAAGTCAATGGTTTGATTAGGATTAACTCTTTGTTCAGGATAGTTTTTGACTATTATTTTTTTGCTGATTTTAATATTTTTTAACTAAAAAATTATAAAAAGTGCTAAGAAAGTTGTCTCAAATAAAAACAAAGTGTTACATGTAGTCTGTAGCTCCTGTTAATGTTGGCAAAAGCTTTTATCATTTTTTGCCCATTCTTGATAGAGAGGTTGATTCCGCCCCTATTAGGGAGTTAAGTATGCAAAAAATGAGAACAGAATAACGAGGAACTCATATACTAGCTACACTATCAAATTGTATATTGTTCAAAGAACATCGTAGAACATACTTCGCTAGATGATCATACAATCTACGAGTCATACAACGAAGGTGTATCTAGCACCTTTTTTTTTTTTCTTTACTTCTTATATCAATCAACTTAGGCTTCGTTTGGGACAGTTTTTTTTATGTTTTCTAAAATAGTTTTCTAGTATAAAAATTTCTCGTTCAATAATTTTTTGCACTAAAAAGTTGCTTTAGAAAACAGTAAAAAAGTCATCCCCAATGAAGGCTTCGTTTGGGACGGCTTTCTTTCTGCTTCATAAAGCAGCTTCCTAGTACAAAAATTTTAATTTTTGTACTAGGAAGCTGCTTTATGAAGCAGAAAGAAAGCCGTCCCAAACGAAGCCGAAGTCTTAGACTCGATTGCTTTTCTAGGTATGCATAATGCCACATAACTATGGTCTTAGATGTCAAAAGGCTAATGAGTAATCATTAAATGTTCATTAGTGCTGAAATTATGATGGAATAAGAATTCAATCATCCACTCTTCTGACTTTGGTCAACAATAGCATATGTGGTATCAATTGTTCGTTATGGTGGCGTTAGTCTCACTATAATATCATTTGAATCCTAATTCATACACCTCATAGTCACATATCTTGAACATCTCAACTTAGTTTCTTTTACTATGACCTAATAAGAGTTCGCTATTGGCTCTAACAAGTTTCATGAAGTAGTAAATATAGGTCATACCAACTCATTCAAAGCCTCATCTTCATTAAGGTTATACATTTTATTTCATGTTTCTTGTTATTGAAGCAATAAGGGGATTGTCGGTGTAAGATGACTAATTTTTAAAAAAAAATTATGAGCTAAAAATATAATATTCAAATAATTATATAAAAAAAGTCAAAAGTTATTTTTATTTATATCATAAAGATATATCAATATTCATAAGAGATTATCATGAATTCAGTTCCTATTAAAACTTGGGTCCCACACACGTGTCGAACACATCGATATCTCTTCTTCTCAATTGGAATATAAATTATGTTGATCTCCTTTCATGCAATTACATCACGAATGTAATAGTATCTGTTTCACAAATATCAACCTCCCTTCCACTTCAAATGTCTTTAATGTTAATATTGCGGGCTAGAATATACATGGTGATAGAGTTAGAAAATTCACGTCTCAGCATTGTGTGGATATCTAGCACACAAACATGAGAGAAATAAAGGCACCCAGATTTTTACGTGGAAAACCCGGGAAAGGGAAAAAATCACGGGGCCACACTCAGTTGAAAAAGTTTCAATAGTGTTTGCTTGAGATACAACAGATTGGCTTGTCCTTAGAATTTATGAAGATCAGATTATAATGATTTACTCCCAGATTGAAGTCCAGTTACACACAAGTTATGTATCCGAGTTGAATTTAGAGTCACTTAGAATTTCGGCGTCACTTGGAAATCGGGCGAATTTTCGACGTCACTTGGACGTCGGGCAGAATTCCGGTGTCACTTAGGAAGAATTCCGGTTGCTTAGGCAAAATTCCGATGACGAGCAAAATTTCAATGTCGAGCAGAATTACAACGTCACTTGGGCGTCGGGCAGAACTTTGACGGTGGTCGAGGTGTTCTTTCCTCTTATCCTTCTATTCTTCTTCTATTCTTCTTCTCTTCTCTTCTCTTCTTCTCTTCTCTTCTTGCTTTGGTCCCCTATCAAGAGAAATGATGGGTCTATTTATAGATATTATGGACTGGCATAGGCTGTAAATAGGTGAGAGATCAGGGGTAAATAGGGAGTGGTTGGATGGACGATCGATATTGAATCCCTTGATCGTGTACTATTCGTCGGACATTTGAAGGTCTTAATGATGTCAAAATTTGGCGATCTTGGGCTCGTTTGATTCGTCTCGTTGAGTCGCTCGATTCGACTATAAGCACTTTATGTTTGGAAGCTGTTTGGTGACTCAAATTGTGGTTCGAACTTTCCAACAGTGCTTCGGATCCTTGATTTGGACTCATTTGGGCTCGGATTTAGTCGAATTTGGTGTCGTTGGGTTTGTATTTCCAAGACGCTCAATTTGACTGTAAGTTTGTTGAAATCAGAGTTCAGGTGATCCCGGATTTAATTTTTGAATTTTCCAACTTGATTTTGCCTCGAGATTCGTGCCCAATCAAGATGATTTTTTTTAAGGATATATCAGTTACCATAATCATCTAGTTGATGGAGAACAATAATGATTTATGTGTCCTTATTGAAATGGGCAGACCAATCAAAATTATTTTTTGACACCTAGTGAGTTAAATGAATTCAGATGTTTTGAAATTTTAGGTACTATAAGGTGATCTTATCATCTTTAATTGTGAGCGAAGAATGAAGAAGGGGTGTCACTCTTATAAGGGAGATAATTCAATACCCAAAAGAGAACTTTGTGGGGTTCCAAGCATAATTGGCATTCAATGCCATTTTAGGGTGGCGCATGCTTAGTGTTTGTGTATATATATATATATATATATATTGGATTTCATGAACATAGAAGATTATTGCACTATCTACAATTTGTTAACTTCCATGACTAATGAGAAGAGGTTTCATATAGAAAAAACATTCAAATATGAACACTAATCAATACATCAAAAATTGTGTCTAAGGCTTCGTGAGAGACGGCTTTTTTATTTGTTTCTTAAAGTATATTTTATTACAAAAATTAAAATTTTTTACTAAAAATCTGCTTTAAGAAGTAGTAAGAAAGCCATCCCAAACGAAACCTAAATCGGAGATAGTTAGAATTATGGATCTAAATTTCTTAGAACAAAATATTCATAATATTTGATGAAATATCTTCTTTAAGTGCAAATCTTTGACTAATTCATCTTCGTGGACTACGGTAATATTTTAGATATCATAAATTAATATAAAAATCTTGAGCTAATTATTTATTAACCTTTAAAAGTTTTAGGAGATCTTTAATTAGTGGATTTAAGAGATCTTATATTATCTTGTTAGATCTTATAACAAATTTTATATCTTCAAAATTATTTCATGATATCATTATAAATAAAGTTAAGAATGACGATTCCTACAATCACAGTCAAATATAAAGAAGAGTGAATATAGAGAGGCTACTAATTGCGAGGAAGAGTTTTTCAAGTTTTTAGAAGAGAAGCTTTTGATCATAGTAAGGAGAGCCCTCATTTTAAATCCTATAATAAAGAATGGAAGAGAATAGAAGTTGCAACATCTTCTTCTCCATATCCACCTTTCATCCTCATAGTAGAAAATCATGCTCCAATCTTAGGAGGAATTATTATGTGCGGAGTTTGGATGGGAAGTTCCCGTCCAAACTGTGAGTGTACACAGTATCTGTACAAAAAAATCAAATTGTACACACTATATAAATTCATAGTCCATACGGGAACTTCTCGTTCGAACTCTGCACAGAATAATTTCGTCCATCTTAGGCTTCATTTGAGACTGCTTTCTTATTGTTTTCTTATTGCTTAAGAAGGAATAAGAAAGCCGTCTCAAACCAAGCCTTAATTAGTGATAGACAAAATTGTATCAAGCAGTATCTCAGATTATGCCATAAAACAAATATTAATGTACCCATTGTTTGAATCTTATTAGAACATTTAATCTCTATGCAATCATAAATATAGTTAGATCTCATTGAAACCTTTAGATTTGTGCCCTGTGTAGGTGATCTTTATGTTCTCTTTTTTATTTATTTTATTGCTTAAAATTTGATTTCTATCCCAACATTTAGAAATATAACTACTCCAACAATATATAAAATATTATATATTTTTGGGACACGATGAAAACAGTATTTGATATAAAAGGATATCTTAGAAGTTGAAAGCTAATTGAACCTCCACACATCCTCTTGAAATCTAGTGATGGAGCTATCCATGGCAGGAAAAAGGCAGAAGAATTTGATGTCTAACGCCAAAGAACACTTGGCCTGGCCAAGGAAAGCTAGCCAAAGCTTCCATGAAGCTTTTCATTGCTGAAATAAAACATTTAAGAGTAGAATAGAATAATCCTGCCATTATAAACTTATGCATGCAATAACCGTTAGGAGTTCAAAAGCTTTTCATTGCAGCAATTAGCCATATTCTTAGGGTCTGTTTGGTTTGGGGTTATTTTTTTGCTGCTTTATTTTTCAAACGACAATCACAATTTCATTTGAATATTGCTTTATTGCTATTTTCTCACAATTTTTCAAAAATTTTTATGTTGAAAATTTGATTTTTAAAATCAGAATAGCTAAGTTGTTTTCCTTATAACAACTTCACATCACTGCAGCTGTCCCAAACAAGCCCTAATTTTCGTAATCAGCTTTATAAATGCACTTGTTAACAAATAAATAAATGTACTTATTAACTAATATTTTTATAAAAAGATTTGAAACAAAAAATTTATCAAAAATATTATTAAATAATTTATTTCTAATTAAAGTGTGAAAAAGTTATTGGACTTAATTGATGATATTCCAATAGTGTTGTGGAAATGTGTAAGTGATGAAAGAATTTCTTGGCATATGAAACTTTTTAATATTATTTTGAAGGCTAAAAAGATGTCAAATGAGTGGAGGAGTGTGTTGGTTACTATTTTTTTTAAGAATAAAGGTGACGCATAAGAGTGTGCAAATTATAGAGGAACTAAGTTAATGTTCCATATATTAAAACTATGGAAGAGAGTTAGAAAGTATAGATTGCGACGTTATACTAATATTTCTCAAAATCAATTTGGATTCATGCCTTGTAGGTCTACTATGGAAGTTGTATATTTATTGAGATGTTTGATGAAGAAGTATAGAGAAAATAAAGAGGATCTACATATGATATTATGTTAATTTAGAGAAAGCACATGATAAAGTTCCAAGAGAAATGCTCTAGAAAAGAAAGGTGTTAATAATGCTTATATTCAAGAAAGTAAAGATATCTATGTAGGAATTGTTACTTGTGCTCAAACATAAGGTGCTTTCACCCAGTATTTTACAATATTAGTCGGATTACATCAAGGATCAGTTTTAATCCGGTATCTTTTTACTTTAGTCATGGATGCTCTTACTAGACATTTGTAAGAGGATGTAACTTGGTGTATGTTTTTTGCTGATAATATTATTCTTATTGATAAGACCATAGAGCGAGTTGAAGGAAAACTTAAATTATGTATGCCAACCTTAGAGTCTAAAGATTTTCATTTGAGTAGATCTAAAATGGAATACATATAGTGTAATTTTAGTAGCTTAAGTCATTAAAAATAGCACATATTTTAGATATCTTAGGTCTATTGTTCAAAGTGATGGTGAAATAGATTGGGGTATTATTAGTAGAATTTGAATTAGACGGTTTAAGTGGAAGTATGTTGTGTGATAGAAAGGTAACCCTCAAAATTAAGCAAAAATTCTATAAGATGGTGGTAAGACAAGCATTGCTTTATGGTGTAGAATGTTGGTCATTAAAAGAGAAGCTTAAAATTAAGTGTTGTAAATATGAAGAAGCATGCTTAGGTGGATCATAGATGAGTGGCTTCACCATTAGAGACAGAATGTAAAACTAGTATATATGTGAAAATGTTGGAATAACTCCAGTGACAAATAAGATTAGAGAGAGTCGCCTTAGATAGTTTGGTTACATAAAACGTCAAACTTCTGATGACTAGATTATGAGAGTAGATGTATTAGATTTTGCCTAAAAAATTTGAAAAAAGAAAATGGCCTATTCTAAGAAAGGTAAAGGTAGACCTAAATTGATTTGGTTAGAAAATACTAGATATGACATTTCTTTATTAGATTTAAATGAGAATTTGACTCTTAATATAACACAATCGAGAAAAAGATTCATTCCCCAAGTAGTGGGATAAAAGCTTGATATTGATGTTGTTGCAATGGTCGGACATACAAAAAGATTCAAACCCAATACTTTTTCGTTGGAAGCCTAAACTCTCAACCAATAGGCCAAGGTAAGCTGTGTATTAATTAATTAATTTAATATTTAATAAAATTAATTAAACAAACGACTATAGCACTTCATGTGTTTTATAGTAATTTAAAGGAAAGTTTTCATAGAAGCAAAGGATCACATAAATCTTTTAACTGAATCCTTGTGGATTAGGTAAGGAACCAAAGTCCTTTTCATGTCGGATATCTTCTTAAACACAAAGTCCTTAAAAACAAGCAATTATAAGGTGAGTTACGTGCTTCATTGTAGATTCCTTTTTTTTTTCAGTATTATTTTCATTGGTAAGTATAAATAAAAGAGGGAAAAAATTATATCATGGGATTATTAATCAGAATTATTTATAAGTTTTATCAATATGTATATAGATATTATGATACAATTTGCATTATGATGAGATTATTTATCATTGTTTACTTTCTTGTTGTTGTGTGATGGGCTTTCTCATAGTTTTCACTGCATGTTAGTTATAATGATTGATGTGTTTATTTATTTACTTGCCCTATAATCTAAAAATTAATGTGAAGGGTAATAGATTACCCCTAGGTTTGGAATGATCTGGTTGCTCACAAAATTTTGTGTAGGTGATCATGTTTGTGTAGGGCTAAACTAAAAGGGGTAGATTAAATATTTAAATTAACATAAATTTCAAGCATGTACAAAATATTAAGCCCCCTTTAAAATTAAAGAGCATGGCCAAGTGTGACTAGTGAATTTAATTTAAATGAAAATATATAACTACTTGGGATGATTTTGTTATAATTATTTAGGATAACCTTGCAGTTGCCCTAGATTTTCTTTTTTATCCGAGATATAATGTAAATGTGTTTGAAAAAGAGTTGTAATGTGAAAGTGACTTGAAAGTGGGATATCACATCCACCTTGAATTCCAAAAAGAAAAGAACAACCCTTAGGAAAATGTTATATTCTATTTGGAAAGCTAAGTTAGAATGACTTTAACATCCAAAGGAAAAAAGAAAATAACCCTTCAAGGAAGAGTTTCTTTTTATTTGGATATCCAAACCTAACAAATTTAAGGAGCTCGCAGAAGGAAAGAAGGCTAAGGAGAGAAGATGAAGAAGTGAAGAAAAGAAGATATATAATATTTCTAAATCACTTACATCGGTCTTATGATTAAAATCTAGATTTATTATCACTGATACCCGGCCACTTTGCCTTTCAGCAAATTCTTGATTATAAATAAATGGAAATTTTAATATAAAATTTGGACATTATATTTTGGATAATTTAATTTTATTGTTTACATTATTTACATAGTAGAATTGCTTATTTTTTTTAGTTTTTTGTATGTCATATTTTATTTTAGCTTGGATATGATTGAAGTTTTTTTGTGAGGGTACGAATAAAATTTTTATACTTAAAACTCTACTAAATTTTGTTGGCTCACATAGAAACTTTAACAATCTAAGAAGTAAGCTCATGATTGCAAGAGTCGCCATATATGCATATTATTATTTTCTCTTCCTTGTTAGGCACCTCTCCACCTATAGGTTCTAACAAACCACCTGGCCTATTAAGGTGCAGTTTTGCAAGGGAATGTTATGCAATCTCTAGAGAAAATATATTTTTAAGCCTAATTTTTAAACTGCTTCATATTCATTTTTTGCATTCGAGTTAATTAGCATGCATTGCATTAGATATAAATTAAAAGAGTCTAAAATCTTAATTGCATTCTACTCTAAAGCATCATTCACCCACATAAGTTGAGGGGCCAATAACGAATTATCTTAGATATTAGCCCCTAATTCCTTAAAAAATATAAATAATATTCCTACTCATCATTCATTAAGAGATCAGACATATGGTTTTAAAGCGCTTAGGTTGTTAGCTGGCTCTCTAATCCAGACCTAGGTAAGTTTAGATTTGTATTTCAATAGATAAGCTTGAGTCACTACTTTATAGTACCAATTTAGATTTAGGTTTTGAGATAGATTTTCAAATCTTAAGTCCTCACTATTTGGAAATATAATCCCAAGTTTTTATTAAAACTCCAACTCAGGTATAAAAATTCTCTCCTAAAATATAAAGTCCAATATATGGTAGATTGATGTTGCCTCTAAGCTTCTCAAAATTCAACACCTCCTACTTTTCCTCCTTTGACTCGTTAATAACTATCCTTTTTTTTTTGTTGAAGAAATGTGATTTGCATTAAAAGAAAGAAAGAAATCCCTAATACAAACTAGAAACAAAATAAAAACTAAGGGTTCCTTGATCCAAAAGGGAAAGGAACCTTATTGAAAGCATATTTGTTAAAATAAACTTATCATAATTTAAATGAGACCCACTATTTCCTATTTTAAAACTCTTGTGGTGGAGGAGATACCAAATATTAAATAACCTAAAGGTTGGTTAGCATCCCAGAGTTCCCAACCGATTAAAAAATAAGACCTAGTACTGATCCCATAAGTAATAAGAATAAATTTAGAAAACAAATATAAAGCTAAAATAAAATAAAGAAACTAAACAAAAAAACTAGAAAGTAATTACAAGTATTATCCATCATCCGAGAAACACCAAAGAATACTTCCAATAGGTTTCTTAGAATTAAACTAATGCCATCCAATATAACTATAGGACAATATATCTCAACCACTAAAAAAGATATATGCCACTTCCAAATTCTGAGGACGTAACTCATAGCTAGTAATCTGAGATGCTTTTTTATCAGAAGCTCCATCATCAAGTATCTTAAAAGTAATTCCATTATGCTGCTTTCAACGGAAGAACAAGAAAGTATATCAATGAGCTAAAGGGGAAGAGCCCCCCTTAAAATTTTTTAATCTGAGATATGTCATCCTTCTTCTAGGTAAATCTTCCAACAATCCCAATGATTGAAGTTCTTTAAAAAGTTTATGTTTAGAATCAGAAGAATAACCTTCCTTATTAGTTGCCATTTTTTCCTTCACTATCATAGCCTTTTTAAAATTTAAATTAACCTCAGATGAAGGAGAACCAAATTATGGTACAATAGAAGGAATAGCTCCACTTAATCCTCCCATTTCATCTAAAGGTACTTCAATTCCATCAGTTTTCATGGCATTAACTGAAGGAGAAACAACTTTCGGTTCAGCAACAGTTTCTAAATCTGCAAAAGAAACAGCATCCTCTTTTCCTTCTAGAATTTGTGCCTTTTTGAATTCAACTTTTGAAATTTGAACATATTCAAGAATTTGGATAGCTTGAACAGCAATCAAACCATCTGAAATACCCTAGTAAATATATATTGAAGACAAATCATTCGGAACTTTATCCAGAATTTGAATATTCTAAAAATCATCATCCTCATTTAAGTTTTTATTAAAATCTTCTTTGTCAACAACTTCAATATTGTTAAAACAATTATTACGTCCTCTGACCAGACATAGAGCTACATTCGGCCGCCAATAACATGTCGCCACGTGCTCTTACTCTTTACCGCGCGGCCCGACGACATGACCCGGAGCGAAACCCGGGAATGCTATGTTCGCAATTTTCTCAGTATTACTTTGCAAAAACGAGAAATACCGCTCTGTGAAGACCAGAACCATGCAAATACCGATTTGTACTGAGTTTTTCTACAACTTGGTACAACTCGGTACAACTCAGTATTTTCTCGGGATTTGCTTGGTGTTGCTAGGGATTTGCTCGGTATTGCTAGGTATTTTCTCGGTATTGCTAGAAAAAACTCACTACAACTCGGTATTTGCTCGGTATTACTAGGTATTTTCTCATTATTGGTTATTGCCGAGCAAAATTGACCAATACCTAGCAATACCGAGCAATCTTGGGTCCATTCCGGGTTTGGTTGTCGGGGCACGCGGTAAATAATGAAAACGCGTGGCGCGATTCTACTGGCGGTTGAACGTAGAGTTGCATACGTTCACCAGACCAAATAAAAGTTTGTTAACATTAAATATATCAGCATCTACATTATCAATTTTTTCAAGAGATAACACAATATACTTATTTGAATTACCGAGATCTGATATGATTTTATCAGATAAAGCATCAACCAAATTTTCTTTATCTTCTATAGGATTCATACCCGAATCCACCTTATCAGGATTTTCCCTAGTATGAAAATCAGATTTCTTCTTATCAAATAAAACTTTTTGCGTTTTTTTATTCTTGAACTTCACATGTATCCATGGCGCATAAGAAATTTCATCAGCCTGAATTGAACTCTTAGGAACTTCTTTATCAACCAGAGTCAAAATATGTGAGACATTCAGACATACATAATCTTTATGTCCAATTCTTCCACATTTGAAACAAAGAGTCGAAAGATTTTCATATTCAAAATTTTAAAAAAATCTTCCATTTAAACCTTCAACCCAAATACCACAAGGGAGCTTAGTATTCAATTTAATCCAAATACAAGCTCTAGCGAATTCCCTTCTACCCCATCTAAACATGTTGCCATCTAATAATAAAGGGGTTCCAATTTTAGAAACTATTT
>NW_021319326.1:78647-138857 GCF_001605985.2 Dendrobium catenatum
GGGGGGGGGGGGCAAAATCCATTTTTCATATGGTCTAAGGCTTTTCATTCAAACTTTAATGGAAATTCGGACTAATGATTATCTTTGGGCTAATTCTATGAAGGGTAAATATTACAAGCATGCCCACCTTACCCTTTGTTTCTACAAAAAGGGCCAATCATCAGTTTGGAATAGGATGTGCAAAATTAAGTGGCAAGGGGAATCATCTATTTCCTAGCTAGGGTTTGGGAAAGGGTTTTTCCACCATCTTCTGGCAAGATGATTGGACTAATTTTGGTTCTTTTGATTTTATTTTTAACACACATTCTATCTCTAATACCAAGCTCTCTTCATTCATAGATGGTGTCATAAAAAGCTTTTTAATGCTTTTGCCTTCTAACATTGTGAATAAGATCTGTGATATTCCTCTAAACACTAATATTTAAGATTTTTCTATCTTCAAATATTCCAACAACGATAGTTTTTTGTTTCAAGAGCATGTGGCATTTTAATAGAAGTCATAGAGAAACAAACAAGATTTTTTGATAAAGTTTGGAACTCCACCACTCCATCATCTATCTATATTTTCTCTTGAGGGATTACTAATGGGTTCATTCTTGTGGATAGTATTCTGAGAAAAAAAAAACAATCATATTATGTCTAAATGTCAATGTTATTTTTACACTGAAATCATTAATCATGTTTTCTTGAATTGTCATGTTGCTTCTAGAGTTTGGATTATATTGGAGAATGCTCTTGCCGTGCCCTTTAATTTTCATTCCATTAATTGTTTTGCTTTCCTTTCCAAATTATTTAAAAATAGAGCAAAAGGGTATATTGTTATTTCTATTCCCTTGTTACTTTTCTAGTTTTTATGGATTGAAAAGAATAATTCTAAATATAATGATTCCAAGATGAGTGATGTGAGGATCTTAATATGCCTTAACAATAAGATTCATCTTCTTTTTAATGCTAATATAATTAATTATAAATATTTCAAAGGAAACAATCCATGCTCTATTTTCTTTAATATCAACTCTGATTATAACAATCACAAAACCATATTTAAACTTTTAAATTGGGTCAAACCTTCTATGAATTATGTTAAACTAAACATTGATGGATCCTCTTCCATTCAAGGATTTGGTTGTGGTGGTATTATTAAATATTCCAATGGTAATTTCATTTGTGGTTTTGCATCCCCTCTCCCTAATTCTAATGTGATTTAATGCTGAAACGAGTGTTTAATCTTTTGGCATTAACCTATGCCTTGAAATTAATTTGAAGAATATTTGGATGGAGTTGGATTCAAAAGCTCTTATTGCTTTAAGTTCACCTAATTATTGTCACAGTGCTGCTCTCTTTCATCTTTCTTGAAAATTAATACTTTGGGTCTTATTAATTTTAGCATCTCTCATACTTGACAAGAAGGAAATAACTGTGTTGATTGATTGGCTAAAAGAGGTTTTTCCTTGAGTAATGCACAAATTTATAATAATGATCATGCTTTTAGAATTTTGGAATGCATGGCTTGACTTGATGCTGCCAGCATACCTTATTTTAGAAAAAAAAGATTTTTAATGGTCAATGTTCGTCTTTGGTCTCTATTGATCTAGCTGTCTCTTTCAGTCTATTGATTGTTATCACATTGATTGGTTGTCTTAATGTGTTTCTTTACTCAATATTATTGGTTTGTTTCTGCTAGCATTTTCATATTCGTGTGTGTTTCGTGTGTTCATCTATGTGGTTCATTCCTTAGATTTTGACTGAAGTTTCCTAGAGTCGTGTGATTTATGTTAAGGGGACCTTTTCTATCATATTTTTCCTACTTGTTTATGTTGTTTTCTATTTTATATTACCTTTTTTTTTTGTTTGTGATCGTACTTGTGGTATGGATCGAGAAGCTTCTTTGGTCAGTGGAGAATTAATTGTATTTATATTTTGATGGGGTACGAATTCTATTATAGGTCTTTTCTATTTTGTTTCTTTCCCCTCCATTTTCTGTTAGCATATTTTGATTAATGGCTAAGTAGTTCCTTTCTATTTTCTATTCCTCTATTTTAATTATATTAATTTTAGATCACCTTCTATTAGATTTTACCATTGGTTTATCATCAAGTGTATTATGCTTAGGTTTTCCTTTTTTTTGTATGCTGTGATGGCTCTTGTTTACTCCCTATGCCTGGGTGCTTCTCAGAAATTAGCTCCTTAGGTCTTGGTGCTAGCTCGTATTTACTCCTGAACTTTTTTGGATGTTTGGCATCTTTCTTCTGTAATTGATGCCTTTTCATTTTCCTGCTTTAATAGGTTTGTTTAGTTGTTTGTGCTTCTACCTTTGTGTTGGATCAACTTTTCCAAGTTTTGTTAACTGATGGTTGATGGCGTATGGTCAAGAGGTTTTATTCTGCTCCTATTTTTGGGACTTCAAGCTATTTTGTGACAGAACTTGTCTTGGGAGTAAGAAGTTCCTTTAATTTTTCTTTTCCTTTTTTATTATATTGTAGTGGGATCATTGGCTCAATAGGTTTCTTTTTGGCTTTTGATTGTAGCTCGTTGAGCATTAGAGAGTATTTGATCACTTTAAGGACTTGTACTAATTTTAATGAATTAACGTGTAGGCTCATTGGTGAGTTTTAATCAAAAAAAATTACAGGCCTCGTAATATTGGTGGGGTTGTGAGTCAGGAGAAAGAGGTGGGTATATAGTTCGGGGTGTGGAGAATGAGGAGCTCAAGTGTGAGCTCATAGGGTTGAGGTGGTTGTGGAGTAAGAAGTTGACAAAGCAGAGGAAGAAAGATAGGGAGAGTAGGTTTAATTTCCTGTTGGAGGATGGCATTGCAATAAAAGAGAAAAGAATCGAAGGGGAATAACAATTATGAGGAGAGCTGGTGGATCGCAAGATAGAAGCGTAGCGCTGTGAGATAGGGAGGAAGCACAATGGAGGGTGGGATAACAAAGGTGGAACTGCTGTCAAGGTCGAGAAATTATTACGTACAGAGTTTGGACAAAGCTTGCGTCCAGACTCCACTCAGAATAGGCCACGCCAACTTGTATATAGGTTGTGTACGAATTATACACATTATACTAATGATCACTATAGGAAAAATGCCTCTTACCGGCGATTATGACAGGCTGTTAAAGGACCGCTGGTATTACCGGTGGTGTGGCCGCCAGCTCGTACCGGCGGCGTACCCGGGGGTTTCGTAACGTTGGACCGCCGGTATTAGCGACATTCTTGTAACCACCGGTTAGACCGCCGGTCTTTAATCGTATCGGCGATGTACCGGCGGCATATACCGCTGTTGAAAAGTGATGAAATTACCGGCGGTCATGACCGCTGGAAGACCGCCGGTAAATGCCCTAAAATGAACGAGCCCAAGCCTTGCATTTCATTTCTAATCTTTCCTTCTCTCTGTTCAGACTAGCTCTACCGTCGCCTCCACCCGTCTCGCTCGAACGTGCGCACTGTCTTACCACCGACGACCGCTCTCCGACCGCCGACCCCACACCGGCCGCCTATCGCGCGATCAAGGTCTGCTATCTTGCCACCGTCGATCTCACACCGACTACCTATTTTTCATCTGAGTTGAAGAAAACCGGGATTTGAAGGTATTCTTTAATGTTTTTTGTGATTATGTGTTCTCACTAGACATTTGCAAGAGTTTGTAATTTATTTTATGTTTGATTGTGTCTTAGGGTTAGATTTAAATTTCCATAAGAAAAATAGATTGCAAAGTTTGTAAAATAATTCCTAATGAAAATTTATGTATATAATATAGTTTATTAGTTTTAGAATTTAAAAGGAAGGGATGAATTATAAAAACTGAAGTAAAATGTTGTCTTAATATTAGATTGGGGCATTTAAAAAACACTAACAAAAATATTATGCGGAAGAAAGTAGCTAGTGATATTAGGAAGTTGTAAAGGATGTGTTTGGAAGCTATGCATTTATTGAGAGGTTTGATGGAGGAGTATAGAGAGAATAAGGAGGATCTACATATGATATTTTTTTATCTAGAAAAAAATATATGATAAAGTTCCACGAGAAGTGCTCTAGAAAGATCTAGAAAAAAAGGGGATTAATAATGCTTAATAATCAAGTCATTAAGGATATGTATGCAAGAGTTATTACTTGTGTTTAAACACAAGGTAGTTTGACCATGTATTTTCCTACTTCAGTTGGATTATAGCAAGGATCAACTTTAAGTCCATATCTTTCAAAAAACCTTCAATTGCATATAGGCTACTGGTTAGTTGCAAAACGTAGCATTTTCCAACTTTAACAATAAACCCGGGTGCATTAAATTTACTTAGCAAGATATAATGAAATTACAATTATAGCCTTGCCAACCATCCTACTCCACGTCCCTTCAGCTGAGTGGCCTTCTCCCCATAAAGTATAACACGTTTGCACATGTGTTCTAATAAATATTTTCATAACTATGTAGAGGAGAGTTTGCTTCAACATCCAAATGACTATCCAAGAAGAGAGATATTGGATGTATAACAGATTATTGCCGGGTCGAAAAGGATTGATAGTTGAATTTATACAGGGAGTTAAAACTTTCATTCAAGTTGCATCTCAATTGCCTTCCTTTCAGTTTGATAAAATGTTTAGATGTCCGTGTTCGAAGCATAAAAATCTAGCATTCCTAAAGCCCGATGATGTCAAGCTTGATTTATATCGTAGGGGATTTGTTCCAAACTACTGGATTTGGACATCACATGGTGAGTACGAGCCACACAGAGATGCTCATGCCGGTTCATCTACAACTTATGAAACATTTGATGAAGATCAAATGAGTAGACCCTATGAAGACCTTATTTTTGATGTAGCAGGTCATAATTTAAGGTCTAGTGTGGAAGAGCCACCAAATGCAGAAAAATAAAAATTCTTTGAGTTATTACATTCAGCTCAAAAGCCAATTTGGGATGGTTGCAGTACACATTTAGAATTATCCATTGTAGTGAGGAAGCTAAGTATTAAAACTGAGTATAGTATTCCCCGTGATTATTTTAATGACTTTGCTGGTCTTATGAAAGAAACTAATCCAGCGGGCAATTTAATTCGCTCAGACTTGTACCGAACAAAGAAGTTAGTATCCAAGCTGGGTCTCACTGCTACAAAAATTGGTTGTTGTATCAATGGATGTATGTTATACTATAAGGATGAAGCAGCAGAAGTTATTTGTCGCACATGTAATGCTCCTCGGTTTAAGCCAAATTCGAGAAAACAACGTCGTCCAAAAAAAGATGTGTCATATTCCTGTTTATTTTATTTACCAATCATTCCAAGACTTCAGCGACTCTATGCATCAATGAGTTCAGCAGGTCATATGAGATGGCATAAGGAAAAAGTAGCAAAAAGTGGTGTTCTTTCTCATCCATCAGATGTTGAAGCGTGGAAACATTTTGATCAAGTGCATGCTTCATTTGCTGCTGAGCCCCGCAACATAAGATTGAGATTATGTGCTGATGATTTTACACCCTATAGTCAAATAGCTACACCGTACTCTTGTTGGACAGTTATATTAACACCATACAACCTTCCACCAGAGATGTGTATGACTTCTCCGTACATGTTTTTAACTCTTATAATACCTGGACCACATAATCCGTAAGTAAAAATTGATATTTTTTTGCAACCATTAATTGATGACCTCAAGTTATTATGGGAAGAAGGAGTGCTCACATATGATATATCAACAAAACAAAATTTTCTCCTTCGAGCTGCATTATTGTGGATCATTGGTGATTTTCCAGCCTATAGTATGTTATCTGGTTGGAGCACAATAGAAAAATTAGCATGTCCTTACTGCATGGAGAATAGCAAAGCTTTCACACTAAAACATGGAGGAAAAAATACTTGATTTGATTGTCATCGTATGTTTCTACCTGCTAATCATCAGTTTCGGAGAAATAAAGAAGCATTTGTTAAAAACAGAATTGAGCGATCACCTCCTCCACCCAGATTAAGTGGTGATGAGATACTCCAGAGACTTTCCAACATTCCAACAATTATTGAGTATCCAATGCTATCAGAATCTAAATTTCCGGGTTATGATGTTCAACATAATTGGATTAAAAAAAGTATTTTCTGGACATTACCTTATTGGAGAACTAATTTGATAAGACATAACTTGGATGTTATGCACATTGAGAAGAACTTTCTGGATAATATTTTTAATACAATTATGGATGTTAATCATCCTCTGCAAATTAGAAAAGATATTTCCCCCTGATTTTTTTGATTCTATGGAACATCTTCCAGTACATCTACCTTATGAAGCTAGAGTTGGTGGACATGTACAATATCGTTGGATGTATCCTTTCGAAAGGTAAATGGGTTTTGATTTTTAGTAAGTCTCAAATATTTTTGAATAAGTTGAGATAACATAATTTTATTTACTTATTGATTGTAATTGTTTAACAGATATTTGAACAAGTTGAAAAAATATGTTAAAAATAAAGCACGACCAGAAGGATCAATATGTGAAGCCTACTTGTATCAAGAAACAACTCACTTTTGCTCCTACTACTTCGAGCCCCATGTAAGTAGTACAAGAACAAAGATTGGTCGTAACATGGACTTCGATGTAGAAGAACAATTACATGCTGCACTATCAGTATTTAGAAGGCCAGGAAAGCCCAGTGGCAAATGTGTTGAAAGATTTCTTAACGATTTAGAATAAATACAGCGAATTTGTATGTGCTACTGAACTGTGAAGAAGTTGAGCAATTCTTAGAGTAAGTTCTTGCATATTGTTAATAATGAGTAATGTTTATTAATTTAAAATACTAAAGTATTATTTGTCACCAGGTATTTAGTAAGCAATTTGCCTTTGATAGATTCGTTGGATATTGAGCTAGCAGTTGGAAAAGAATTTCCAACTTGGTTCAGATCATATGTGAGCACATCGATTTCAAAAATTTAGATATTATTTATTATAAAAAATACTAATATTTAAAAATGTTTTTAGGTACAAAATCCTGATAACAAATATTTTGATAAAGGTTTGCAAGCACTAGCATGGGGTCCAATGCGAAAATTAAGAACTTAGCCAATATATATATTGAATGGGTTCAGATTTCATACCAAGTCATGGAGTGAAGGAAGAAAGACTGAAAATTGTGGAGTATGTGTTAGAGAGAACACTCATGAAGAAGATGAATGTAATTATTATGGTATTTTGAATGAGGTTCTTGACCTGGAGTACTCAAGCTTAAGCTATGCCGCCGGTAATTCCCTTAAACCGGCGGTACTATACCGGCAGTTACCAACGGCTTCCGGTGGTTATCCGGTGAAAACCCGGCGGTCTATGCCGCCGGTTATACCGTCGGCCTTGACCGCCGGCGCCGTCGGTAAAATAACTGGCGGTGTACCGACGCTAGCCGGAGATTAAGCGAACACACGATGACCTCTTTAACCGCCGGCATACCGTCGGTAAAGTGACCGCCGGTTAGCCGTCGGTAATATAACTGGCGGCTTAACGGCCGGAGAACCGTCTGTTATAAATCCGGTAGTCACCTCATACGCCGCCAGAAAACCGCCGCCTAACAGAACCGCCGGTAATAAGCCGCCGGTAAAAGTTTCCTACGCCAATTATACCGACGGTGTAAAAACCGCCAGTAAAATTTAAAACCGCCAGTTTTGTCTTCCTAACCGCCAGAAAAAACCGCCGGTGTTTGCCGTTTTTCCTGTAATTGATGTGACTTTTTCTGATTGGAGTCTGGATTCCATTCGAACTCCGCACGTAAGAATTTCTTATCAAGGCCATTCTTATCGAGGATGAGGATGGCTAAGGACCTAAGGTCATGGAGGAGGCTATAACAGTGCATCATAGTTCTTCAACATTCTTCATTGGCAACTCTATGAAAGTTAAAAAGGGTTTCTACTTTTGATGTATGTATGATATGTTATATCCGAAAATCATGATTTTAAATTATAAATATACATAATAGAGATTTTAACATGTATGTAAATCCCAAAAATAAAATATTAGATGAGCTTTATTCATGATCAAATTTTCTTGTGATCAAGATTCCATATTTTAGGCTATATTATTATATATTATAGTACAAAATGAAGTGCATGAATATTGATAAGTACAAGACATATTATACATGATTGCAGGTTTTTTTTTTTTTTTTTTTTTTTTTTTTTTGAGACATTTAGGGAAATTAATTCAAACTCATACATATCACATACGGAATATTCAAACTCAAGTTTATAGTCAAAGCTCCCAACTAACAAACCAAAAAGAGTTGCGCCATGTAAGTAAGCTCAAAAAGAAAAAAAAATAAATTATGAGTGAGACTCCCTACTGTTAGATTCCTCCTGCTTGTTCTCGATCCTGCCATACTTGCCACCTTCAAATAATCAGTCACCCTCACGATCTCTCAAAAAAGTAGATGCTGCTTAAAGACAGAAGCAAAGGTTGGACAAATAAAAAGCTTCCTAGAAAGATCAGCACCGTTAGATCAGAAGCAGATGGCCCAAATGAACACATTCGAATCATATATTTCATTCAAGCCAACGAAATCAAAATGCAAGAGCACCAAAGTCGGAAGGATAACTTTCTTAACTGGCAAAGTGCTAATAATCCTCAACTTTTCATCAGCGCACTTAATAGAGAAGTGTGGAGGTCGAAAAACCAAGTGGTGGGGAAGAGGAGAAAGAAAGCTTTTTCTTCATGGACAAGTCTTCTAAAAATGGCTAAGGCATATGCAATAGAGTTGGAAGGTGTGATCTTAATCAAAAGACTCGCTGCCAACTTACGTCGATCCAAAAGCCTGCAACATGCATGCACAAGATTTACATTTTTTAGAAAGCAGAAATAAAGAAGGATTATATATTGAAGCATGTTATGAGAATATTTTATTAATTTATAAATTTTTTGGTACTATGCTTCTTTTTATGGAAAAGAATTTACTTTTAATCTTTTATAAAAGGTTGTCATATTTTGAAAAAATGGGCAATAATAGTGAAGTAATGTTGGTTAAAATTTAACTGCTATATATATATATATATATATAGGGCTGCAAGCGAACCAAGCGTTCAACGAACTACTCGAAACTCAGTTCGATTAAAGCTCGTTTGTGATCGTTTAACTAACTAAACAAACAAACTTGAACAACATTTTAAATACTCGATCCTTAAATAAACAAGCTTGAACACTAATGTGTTCGGTTAATTATGTTCACGAATAGTATCATTTGAAGTTCGTGAACAAGCTCGACATTAAGCTCGCTAAAAAAATAGATAAAAGCTCGAATGGAGAGAAATGCAACAAGTAAACTTCATTTAAGAATATATTCATATAGATTAATCATATTTTCATTTTAAATAGACAACTACTTTATTATAAATTTAGTTTTCTGAACAAAAGGCATTTCACATTTGTCCATATTTGCTAAATTGTTTGTTTAAGAGGTTCATGAACAAATTTAATGTTTGTTTGTTCAATACATTGTTTGATAAATATGTTCACGAACATAGCTCATTAAGGCTTGTTTGTTTAAAGCTCGATAAATATTAAATGAACCGAACATGAACCAAACATGAACACCCTTAAATTAAACGAACCAAATATGAACACAAACAATAAAGCTCGAATCAAACACAAACCGAACTTTTTTTTTTTAAACCCGCTGTGAGGCCTACGCGTTAATACCAAAAAACCGGTTACAAAATCCTTAGAAGGATCCTCCAGCTCGCTACTGCTCAAAAGAGCTACAAGAAAATGAAAAATAAAACCTAAGAGCCGTTGATTCCTTTTTCTAAGATTACAAAAAAGACATAATAGAAAACTCGGGCTGCAAGTAGACAGCACCCAAAAAAGGAAGAGCGGATTGATCCCGTTCAGCGCATTCTTCCTGCAAAAATAGTGGAGAAGATTGAAAAGAAATAGAGAAATACAAACCCAAAAAGCCTTGCGATCATTGAAACTCCGTGAAGTAATCCTACAAGGAAATCTCAAAGAAGAACAATTAGACAAATAGTAAATAAATAGACAATTATATCCAATGATGTGATTCCAGTTAGCTAGCCTAATAATAGAACCAGAATATAACCCCTTCATGGCCTCAATATTATAATTAATAGCTCAGCCAGCCAAAATAATGTCCTGATATTCCCTCAAAAACACAAATCGGACTTGAACAAGCTAATAATAAACGAACTCAAACATGAACACTCACATACTCGGCTCGGCATATATATATACACCACACTACTATTATGTATTGTATATGTACCACCTAAATTCTAATTGTATTTACTGATATCATACCTAAATCTATAAATAACATAAAAATTACTAATGTAACTTTTCTAAAATAAAATACATTTTTCATATGTACAACTACTCGAGCTCTCTATTTGGGGGATAAATTATAGGTGTTTGCATGCAGTGCATGCACCTTTAGCTAGTTTTGTGTGAGCCAAAAACAAATGAAAAAAATTACGTCCAGATGTTCCTACGTCGTGCCATGATGGATTTGAATGTCATCCATTTTGAGCTAAAATTAGTGCACTTCTTTGATATTACACAAGCCTCGGTGAAAATTCAATGGCCTTGGCACAAATTCAAGGGCATTGAAACTCATTTTGATATGATTTACATCAAACATCCTACTCGTGCTAGCACAATATGCGTGAGGCATCCGGCTCAAGTTTTTTTTTTTTTTTTTTTTTTTTGGAACATTTAGGCCAATATTTTCATGCTAAGGCCAACATTAGAAAAACTAAATCCTTTGTTAATAAGATTAAGATGGGATATGTGGGTCTTGGTTGGAGGATAATGATGACATCTCTTATTCTATTGTGAATCATTTTCAGCATTTACATTTGGTGAGTCCAATGAAGTGGAGGAAATCTTCAGTCCTCATATTATCCCTTTAAAGATTAATGAAAAAGATAATAATATTTTCTGTTTATGCCCTAATGATCTTGAGATTCATAGAGTTCTAATGGAGATAAATAAGAATTTTGTTGTTGGTTCTGATGGCCTCACTGTGGTTTTTTTTGTTAATGTTGGCATTTTTTTTTGTTAAAACCCACTTAGGGGCCTACGCGTTAATATCAAAAAGATGGTTACAGAAATCCTTAAAAGGACCCTCCAACTCGCTACTGCTCAGAATAGCTACAAAGAAAAAAAAAATAAAACCTAAGAGCCGGCGAGTCCTTCTCCTAAGATTACAAAAAGAGCATAAATAAAACCTCGGGCTGTGAAAATACAGCACCCAAAATTTGAAGATCAGATATAGCTCGTTCAGCACAGTCTTCCTGCAAAATTGGTAAAGGAAATAGAAAAGCCAAAAAATACACCAAAATAAAAGTACCTTGCAGTCGTTAAGGATCAGAAAATATAAAGAAGAAATATCCTTGCAAAGAACTCTCCAAAAAGATATATGAGGCAGATAATAAATAAAACAAGAAAGGACAATAGTAATATATAAGAAATACCAACTGATACTAATACCCAGAACCAGCTCCAGCCAATACCAAACACACCTAAAACATCAGCGTTAAAAGTTCCATCCACAAATGCTCCAGACCAAAAGCCTCAGCTTTCCTAATAACCCAATTCTTACAGAAAATATCAACCCAGAAATCCTGCAGCCAGGCCCACCTTAAAACCAAAAATCTCCAACCGAGCAAACCCAAACTCCCAGAGTGCTAGTAGCAATCAGCATTAGAAGACATCACCACCCAAGTAATAACACACCTCCCTCTCCACCAGAAACCAGATAACCGGGCATCAAAAAACAACATCCAACAGCACAAAAACAGAGCTCCAGCAAAAAAGCAATCCAAAAACATCCTAACCAGCCAAAAAAACCAACAACCCCCCAGCACACCCGCAGTAGAAACAGGCAAAGGATAAACAATCAAAGCATAACCAGAGATAAGAAAAAGACTCAGAACCCACCAACAAAAATTAAGCATGACGAAAATAAGGAAGCCCAGATTTGTCCAGAAAGACCATGCCTTTGAGAGGAGAAGGCAAGTCCATAACAGAAAAATTATGAAAACTGAGGCTTCGAGCCCCAGCTTTAGCCAACCAATCAGCACAAACATTTCCCTCTCGATAAATATAGGAGATCTTACAAGACATTTCACCAAGCATCATCCTAATTTTCCTAATAGTATAAAAGTCTTTAGGATTACCATTCATATTATCTGAAATGACATGAATAACAGTTTTAGAATCAACCTCAATGTTAACATGATGGTAACCCAAATTCAGACAACGGTCCAAGCCAAAACTTAAACTCAAAAGCTCAGCAGTCAACACATAGCAGAAATCTAGAGGACCAGAAAAAACATCCACGGGATTGCCAAGATGATCACGAATAATACCACCAATGCCCACAGAATTAACACCAACAGACCCATCAGTATTCAGCTTCACAAAAGGCAAGTAAGGTTTTAACCATCTAATAAGAAATAGGAATGGTATTATGCCACAAAGCTTGATAAATATGAGAAACCTCCTCTTTAACTCTAATATGCTCCCAAAGGTTTTTCAAGCTGAAGGTACCCATAGAAGAAAGATTAAACAGAATTTTATCTTTGAATTGTAATTATAACGTGATTTTTATAATTAACTCAACAATCTCATGAGGAATAACCTCACGCAACATATCAATATTCCAATAGCCATTAACAAAAAAAGCATTAACTTTAATATTAGCAATAGTGTAAGTATTAAGATACCTGTCAATAGAAGAAACTCCCAGCCAATTGTCCTGACAGAAAGAGATTTCCCCCTTACCAATACCCCATTGAATATTCAAATCAGCCTCTCTTTTGATTTTACAAACTCTTTTCCACACTGCATAATCAGAACCTCTGTAATGTGCAATTAAAGGGTACAGCCCTTTATAATACTTGGCTAACATAAATTTACCCAAAGACTAGTATTAGCACGCAGAGTAAACCAAAGCTTATGAGAAAAACCTTTCACCGTGTCAGTAATAGACTTGCACCCCAGAGCACCTTCCTTATAAACACCACAAAGTTTATTCCAATTGGCCCATTTAATACCAGAATTGATATAAGAAGCACCCCAAAAAAACTTATTAATCATAATTTTCATTCTATTGCAAACATTAACCAGAGGATTCAACGTATGAAAAATAAAAATAGGAATGGAATTCAACACACTTAATCAAAGTTAACCTACCTCCAAAAGAAAGAAATTTAGACGACCAATGCATGAACTTCCTTTGAAAAATCATAAAAATATTATCAAAAAGCATAATCTTCTTCCTACCTTTAGTAAGAGGCGTACCAAGATATTTGATAGGCAAAGAAGAGGAGTTAAAACCACATAAACGTTTAATCTTGTTAGACCGAGTTAGCATATAATTAAAGATGTTTATGCAATGTCGTTAAAGGTTTTCTTTTCAATGGTTTATATATTCCTAAATTTTTATGAGTACCTCCTATGTTCTTATTCCTAAATGTGATAATCTGGATAATTGAAATGACTTCAGACCGATTAGCTTATGCACAACTTTCAGCAAAATAATTTATAAAATCCTTGCTTCCAGAATGGCTCTATTGTTGCGCCAAATTATTTCTCCTAATAAAATTGGCTTTGTGAATAGTAGAAGTATTATTGATAATTTGTTGCTTGCTCAAGAGCTTATTCATGATAAATGATTGTAAACTATGTACGAGGCGAAATTTGGTTATAAAATTAGAGATTTTTAAAGCTTATGATAATATTAATTGGTTATTCATTTATAATATTTTGAAGCTATTTGGTTTCAATGATTGTTGTATTTCTTCAATCAGCAATATAATTAAAAATGTATGATATTCTATTATTATCAGTGGAAAATCTCACGATTTTTTAAAAGCTGTTCAAGGTGTTAAACAAGGTGACCCTTTATCCCCTGCTCATTATATCATTGTTGTTGAGTATCTCTCTAGAGGTCTTCATGATATCTTTTCTAAGTATAGGAGTTTAGCTTATATTAGCCCTGGTGGTTTGTTTATCTCACATTTATGTTTTGCTGATAATATTATCTTATTTTGTAATGGAGCTATTAAGAATATTAAAAAAATTGCCATTTTCTTTCAAGATGTGAAAAGGAAAGTGGTCTTTCTTTTAATAAAAAGAAGTGCTCTTTTATTAGTGGTAAAGGTTTGAATCAAAGCATGATCAATTCTATTTATCAAGTTACTGAATTTTCTAATCAATTCCTCCCTATTTACAACTTGGGCACTCCTCTCTATAAAGGTAGAAATAAATCTTTACTCTTTGACAAGATTTTTCATAATATTAGATATAAGCTCTCAATTTGGAAATTTAAATTTCTTTCTATTGGTGGTAGACTTGTTTCAATCAAAAGTGTGCTTTGCTCTATGCCTATTTGCCTTTTTCAAACTGTTAACCCTCTTTAGAGGTTTGTAATTGGTTGGACAAGATTATTAATATATTTTTATGGGGGTCCTCTCTTGATGTTAAAAAGATGCATTAGAAGGCCTATATGTTTTGTACGGGTCTCTATGGGGAGGGTGTTGTGAGATATAAATCTATTATTAATATGATGAACTATTTCTCTATCAAGATTTGGTGGAAATTTTGTACTAACAACTCTTTATGGGCCAACCTCATGAATTTTAAGTATTGCAAGAATATCCATTCTTCTCAATCCTTATTTAAGAAAGGCCAATTGATTGGTTTGTTTAGGCTTTAAAAAATTAAATGGCAAGGTGAACATTGTATTCAATGGGGCATTGGTGCTAGTTCATCCTTCTTTTGGCAAGATTACTGGGTAGGTATATTCGGCCTCTTGACTTTTTTTTTTAATACTTATTCTATCTCTAATTTGCGAGTTTATGATTTTATTTTGAATGGTAAGTGTGACACTAATCTTCTTCTTGAGTATATTCCTTCTTCTATGGTTGATGTTATTCTTGATATTCCTATCAATCTTAATGATATGGATCAACTGATCTTTAAACATTTTGCTAGCGGTCAGTTCAATAATATAGATTTTGGGATTGAATTAGAACTTTAAAAAGTCACAATATATTTTTTAGAAAAATTTGGAATTTGGTTGTTCCTTTGAAATTTTTTTTTTTCATGGAGATAAATTAAGGGTTTAACTCCTGTGGATGAGAAATTAAAGCAGAAAAGTTTTTCATTCATTCTAAATGCCAATGTTGCTTTCAGTTGGAATCCATCAAGCATATGTCTTTGGATGGGCCTATTGCCATTAATGTTTTGTTTGCTTTGGACATTGTTGTAGAAGTTAACATGAATTATTTTAACACTACCTATCTGACCTTACTATATTGTTGGTTTCATAATAGGCATGTTGGTCATATTCTTACTGTTATTCCTTTGTTGGTTTGTTGGTTTATTTGGATTGAGAGAAACAATTGCAAGAATCAAAGTATTAAGATGAGTTCTGACAGTATCATTATAGCCCTTGAGAATAAGATTCGCCAACTTATCTCTGCTCGGGTGCTTCTCTCCAGGCATTTCAAGGGTAAGAAGATCTATGACTCTTTCCTTGACATCTTTTTGAATGCTAAGAATAATTATTGCAAGTTTGGTATTGTGTATTGGAACAAGCCTTTGTGGGGTCAATTCAAATTAAACATTAATTGATGGTGTAGTTTTAAAATTTGGGGCTAGTTCTAGTGGTCTACTTAAAGACTATCGTGGTGATTTAGTGTTTTCTTTTGCTTCTTTCATTCCTATAAGTAAGTTTATTTTTGTTCAGGCTACTGCTCTCTTATTAGGACTCAATTTTTTCAAGGACCATAACATTTTGAATACTTGGATTAAATATGTCTCCCTTGTGTTGGTTAATTTAATGTTTTCCAATAAATGTAATAACGCTAATTTTTTATTTATTAAAAAAAATCAAGGGTTTCCTTCTTTAATTTGATTATAATTTTTCTCATTTTTGGAGAGAGGCTAATATTTGTGTCGATTGGCTTGCTCATAAAGGTGTTCATATTTCAGCTACTAAATTATATCATAATTCAAATGAGTTGTATGATCACAAAGGCATGCTTTGTATTGATAAGATGGAGATGCCTTATATCAAGAAAAGATATCCTTTTGTTGTTCTCTTGGGGTTTATTTTTCTTTATTATTTTTCCATATTGTTGGGATCCGTGCTCTTTCTTGAAGGCTCTTATTACTAGTCTGTTCATTAATTGAGTCGTGGTTTCTTCATTTCTTTCATCTAGGTACAAACATATTGTTGGGTAAAGGCTTAATAGATGTTGTGCTTTGATTCTACCTTAATAGGTTTACTATTGTTAGGTGATGTTGTTAGTTTGTTTCTTGGGTTGTTGCTGGTGTCTGTTCTATGGTCTCTTCTGGTGGCTGGGTGATAAGATAGGTTCTGGGGAATCTATGGGGTTGGGTTTTCATCTCTCTTGGTTGGCCTCTTATTTTTGTCCCTGGTTTTTATTCATCTGGCCCTTTTGGATGCTCTATGTGTTGATTTTGATTATTTGTTGGGAGCTTTTTTTCTCTCTGAGATTTAAAGTGTTTGGGTGTTCTGCATGTTGTTTGCTATGTTTTAGATATTTTATTAGCATTCGGGGCCTTTGGAGATGTTGATGGTTGGCGGGGCACTTGTATGGTGGTGATTCCTCTATTGGTCTTTCTTCTTGCTTGGGTTATGTTCTTTGCATTTGAGGCCATTGGTTTGGGTATGTTGATGGGGCTCTTTATCCTTTCCTCTTGATGGGGGGTTTGGGTCTATTTCTATTTTTACTTGTGAATGCTCTGGCTGGTTGGTTTTTCTTCTATCTTCCTAGCTAGGGGACTGTCATTGGGTATATATGATTATGAGGTTTGCATATTTGGAAGATGCAAATGTAGAGATCCATTTTAATTTTTAACTAACTTTTAAATTTAGAGATCCAACACCATAAATTTTTAACATTTAGACTAATAGAGAATATTAATGTGAAGATGTTTAACCCTTTCACTATAAAGATGTTTAACTTTTTCAATAGAAAATCAAATATTTTAGAAGATTCTAAAATTTTAGGGTTAAGAAAAAATATACATCCCACAGTCAATAGAAGAAGAAGAAGCAAGGATGATGCCTAAAACTAACAGAATATAGTCTCTTCCAAGTTCCCATGTAAAAAGGTTTGTCATGACACCAAGCTCTCTAATTCCATATTATGTTTTGCAACTATAGAAATATTTGAAGAGCACACCCACAACGAGAATGAGAGATAGCATGATTGAATGATCTTAGGAGCACACTCCGCCGCGAGAAGGACAGAGAGGAGCATGCATTCATGCCTGGAGAGGAAGCTATGCGAGAATGAGAGATGAGGGAAACAATGGCTTAGGGTTTATAGTGGACAAATTGCACATTTAATTCCATGTTTCAACCCTTAGATTAGTGCATAATGTTCCAAATAATCATACTTTCGAACAGAGTGGTTCATTTAAATCCATCTGGTTCACCAGTTATATGGTTTGTCCCCAACTCATTACTAAAATGGTTATGATATTATTCTAGACCAACTTTTGGCCGGTTCAAGATTGAACCTATCATTCTAATCATATTTTTAGAACCATTTTTAAGTGCTTATCCACTGAAATCTTCTCCTGGTTTTTTTATAGCTCATAAATAAAAAGGAAAGAGTAATGCAAAAATATGCATGTGACCCCGGGGTCGATCCCCGGCTAATTCCCTAGATTCGTTATATTTCTATGTTATTTAGACTCACTAAAATTTTAGACATTTAAGGTTATGAGTAGAAAACCTTCACACCCTCACGAGTCTCACATATCCAGGCGAAAATAAAAAGCGGCATACAATCGCCAAAAAAACTAGTAAAAGCAAGTAATCCTAAAGGCAATCAGATCATCACATCAAATATAAATTAATTAATAAATGTCCAAATGAACAGCTTTTATATCTCCAAATGATAAGCTGTATTCGGTTCACTTAAATTTTGCTATTGATATGTGCAATCGTTGTCGAGCCTCAACATTTCTTTTAATGAACTAAAGAACTCATGGAAGAACTGTTTGTAAGCTAAGATTTGTTATTCATCTCTGCAATATAAAATAACACCAAAGCATTTCAAACCACAAAATGGATGAAAATCTTGATTTGGAGCTAAATTTGTGTCTTGTATATATATTATTAGTAAATGAACACTTATTAATCTATAATTTAAGCTAATGAGTTAGAGTCATTAGTAGTATATTATGAATTTAATTATTTTTTTATTTTTTATTGTGAAACTGTTGTTGGGAAGTAAAATCGTGCAACAAAACAAACAAGAAAAAGAAAACAATGGAAAAGAACTTCAAGATTTAACATGAAAAATTTTGAAATCGAAAAAAAATCTCGGAGCCTCCCAAAAAAATCCATCATCAAAAAGGGAGAAAATATGCATCTCTCTCTTTTCATGTTTTCTTCTTATCTCTCTTCACTTCTTACACTGTTCTATCCTTAAAATAGTCGAAGAGATGCGCTTCTATTATACTAAACCACGCAATCCTTTAAATGAAATAAAAAAAAAATTACTCAGCTTGACCTGCAACATTGCCACTCAGTGTTGACTTCTCTGTCTCGTAGCACCGTGACGTTGTACTATTTATCTAAGAAGGGTTCAAAAACTCCTTGGTACGTGGTTTTGAACGCCATGGCGTTGTATGTACAAGAAAAATTTTTCATCAAGGGGCTCGCTGCACCCCTCGACTCCGCAACAAGCTCCTTGTCAAGCTCAATCGATAAAATTAAGGTATGAGTCAACAAATCAATCAGATTTCACACAATACTAACAACTATTTTTTATTCTCATGCTGATTTCAATAAGCAAAATCAGCCAAACTGAACTGAATAGAAATTATTCTCCTCAAAGATTGGTTTAGTAATGTTAAATTATACAATTTCATGTTATAAAACCATTATTGTTCTTAAAAGCTGAATAAATTGTTGTGATGCCCGTACTCATATGATTATGAGAAGGGCTTGCATATGCAAAGGCTTTTCACTATATATTTTCATGTGATTTAAAATTAAGCGTATATCAACTTAGTATTAGTAGCGAATTCTAAACTTTTTAATCTTCTTGACTTCTTGAATAATATTGACTAGGTTTTAATTTTTTAACTTGGTGGTTACTTTTTTTTTTTTTTTTTTTTTTTTTTTTTTTTTTTTTTTAAACATTCACATTTGCTTTTCAATATTAATAGCTTATCTAACTAAAATTATAGTGGATTGTCATCTTTCTGATCTAGCACCACATAATATAACTATAAAAGAAGGAGAAACCAATGATTTTATGCATCCTACAATAAAAAAGTAACAGAGAGAGTATAAGAAAGAGAGAAAAGATGCTCATCCAAAAATGAAAGCAGTTTTTCGGGGTGCTCGTAAGAGGAGTATTTCAACTTCTTCAAGAAGAAGCATTGTCATTGTTAGTTTTAGCTAGAGAAGAAGATATGAGTCAAATTATGAAATAGTTCTCATTTAGACTTCTATAATAGGAGAAATTATCATGTGTGGTCACCAAACGGTTCAGAGGTGAATCAGAACACGTAACGTCACCCGATACCGAGCAGTATACAGGACATGCGTTAGCCTAGCCAGCATAGACGTGAAGGCCTTATTAGTCACTGCTAGCTGGGAAAGGTCAGATTTCATGCAATCAAAGCGAAGTTATTCCATACAGGTTCCATGTAATTAAGTGGACTTTTATTTCAAATCTTTAATGGTCTTAAAAAGCTTCTATTTGAATGAGATTATTAGCTGAAGTGAATGACTTTTACGAAGGGATTATTAAGATCCACATAAGAGTAAAAAAATCTCATATTAGAAGCGGAAAAAAGTCTTGAGTTGTCGGCTTGCTAGCTAGCTAGTAATAGCTCTTTCACATTAGTGTTATATTTTTTACTTGATAGGTATTTGTCCATTAATTTATTGTATTCGAATTGAGCTCGAGATATTCATTTCATGTTAAGGCTTCATTTGAGATAAATATCATATTATTTTGTTTTTATATCACAATCATAATTTTTATTTTGCCCCTGACCTATAATCATATCTTGATTTTTTGCTGAAAGACTAGCACTGCTGAGATCATGCAATGCTTAAAGCTTAGAGAGTTAAAGACTAATGGGTTAAAATATTGAAAGGGAAAGGGAGGAATGACTTTCCATTGTGAAAATAATGATGAAAAAAATTTTTGACTCACAGTTGAAAGCTATTAGATTAATTATTATTTAAAATATTTAACTATTTAAATATGATTTTATTAAAACTTTCATCGTTAACTAATTATTTATTATTTAATATTAATTCTTTAGGGTTAAATTACCACCCAATTATTTAATTATTGTGAAGAGTTTTGATTTTCCTTGATTTTTTTTAGCAACGAAAATGCTGCAGCCACGCACTCATGACAGCGCACCTAACTAAATCAATATTATGTATGTTCAATTCCTCTCCCCACTTCCATACTAAAGCTAAAATTAAAAGCCTAAAGGAGCTTAAAGCCGATTGTTTTAGTGGCTTAATAGAGCAACAATTTTGCCAACGAGAAATCCTTCTCTAATTTGTGTAATTATTTCTTTTAAAGCTATTTATTAATCCAGATAAGCCACCAACATTTTTTCCTGGACATATAAAAAGCATCAATGGTTCGTTTTCCCCTTTACTCATCTCCTCGAGAATGGCTTTCGTTAGGCCCCCCTGAACAAAATTTCTGGCTCCGCCACTGACTCTAGTTGCTTTGAAGGAATTGAAGAAGGGGAAATGAAAAGAATAACATTGTAAGAAAATTGAATTGAAATGGCTTTCATTCACATATTTGGTTCATAATAAATTAAGTAGAAACTAGTATCAAGAAAAACAAAAAAGCAAAAAAAAAAAAAAGTATATACGTGAAAAGGTTGAAGTTACTTTAGTGGCATATAAGATTAGAGTGAGTCGCTTAGATGATTTGGTCACATAAAATATCAATCTCCTGATGACACGGTTAGGAGAGAAGATGTATTAAATACGCTTTTAATTAAGAAAGATAAATGTTGGCTTTGACTCTTAATAGAACATAACGAAAATTATTAGAAATGTTTTTTTTGCTAAATTTAAATAAGAATTTGACTTTTAATAGAACACAATAGAAAAAACATAATTCATATATCAACCCCACATAGTGGGATAAAGCCTAAATGTTATTTTTTTATAGTTTTATTGAAGTTACTAAATTTAATCTTCACTCGAATTCCATCAAGCAAAACAAAGCCATATAGAAATAAGCCCAATTAATACTCCCATAGACTCCTATAGTTTAATCTTCAAGAATGACCAAAAAATTAAGCTTCCCTTTCAATCAAGAGCAATCTATAATGAATCTAAAGATAATTTGATTGGATTTTGTTGTCAAAGCAGTTGAGTTGGTGAAGAAAACAGAGCATGTGCTGCCTTAGCTTATAAACCCAATTAAGGAGAGCTTTCTCAGTTCCACATGGTTGGTCCATTACAAACAATCATGCATGAATAATAATTGAACTGTTGATGTAGAAGAAAAAAAAGCATAAAACAACACTGAAAAAGATGAGATCGAGCACATGATTGGATTCCTGTCCATTTCAAAATATAATGAATAACATTGTAAGGTTCACAAAAGCAGGATAACTATACACACTTCAGTTAAGGTTGGGACGACTTTTTTGTTGCTTTTTAGAACATTTTTTTTAGTTCAAAAATTTCTTGAATTAAAAAAATTTATACTAAAAAATCGTTTTAGGAAGAAATATAAAAGCTTACCCAAATAAAACCTAAATAAGGCTATTTCTTCTTCATCTCTTCTGTTACAAACAATAAGAATATTTACTGCACTTAGCCTTGAATTCCACACTTGAGAGAAAACATTAGATATATATTACTCACCGAACAACAAGAGATTAGGAGTACAATAAGAGAGAGAGAGAGAAGAGAGCATAAAATGGTGTTCCTTGAGAAACTTTATCTCTATCACTGATAGACTTATACATAAACACAAATGTTAACGCTAAATTATGTAAGAAATTCCTCTCGCACTCTCTTCATCTCTTATGTTACAAACAATAAGAATATTTACTGCACTTAGCCTTGAGCCCCCCCCCCCCCCCAAAACATTAGATCCCCCCCCCCCCCCCAATTAGGAGGAGAAATTATGCTGTGCGGAGTCCAGACGGTAAAGAACCGTACGGATGTAAGTATACATAGTATTTACACTGAGTATAATTTTGTACATAGTTTGGTTTTTTTTTACACAGTGTACAAACACTATGTACACTCACATCCGGACTGTTCTTTAATATCCGAACTTCGCACGAAATAATTTCTCCATTAGAAGAAAGCTTTTGTTAAAAAGACCTAGAAGCTGGCCAGTTAACTAACCACAAGAAAAAGTTTAAGAAAGTAGAGAGAAGATGAGAAAAATGAAAGAGATTGGTGGGGCTAAGGAATAATAATGAAGGCCTTCTGAGGTCACATGGAAAAAGGCCAAGCCTGCACACAACACATGCAGCTGCCTGGTATCTCACATGCTCACTGTTCTGCTTTCAAAAAATTTTGTCAGGGTATTGATGCAAAAGTGATATATCAACTTCAAAATCATCCCATTTAGATTAAAATTAGTATAACTTAAAATATTGTATATAACACTAATCTCGACGTAAATCTTATGACTTTGAAGCTTCCTTAAGACTTATATCGCCACATGCAAACTCAAATTAAATCTAATCCTAAAGTCATCACAAACTAAAGGAAAGCAACCAAAGCTATGCAGTCATAGTAAAGAAGCCAATTAATGATCATAAGGAGATTTGGGGTTTCAGTGCAAGGATAGGAGATGGTGGTGGCGAGGGCAGGAGAGGAGGTGGTCGTTGGTTAGGCCGGCGGCTTGCATGAAGGAATGAACGACTGTCGGACCGACGGAGCGGAAGCCACGGCGGACGAGGTCTTTGCTTATGGACTCTGACTTGGAAGTCTTGGCTGGGATTTTCCTGCAGGTTTTGTAGTTTGGGTTGAGTGGCCTGTAGTTGACAAAGCTCCAGAAATATTTGTCAAGAGAGCTGAAGTCCTTGGTAATCTGCATGGATAAATAGTGGAAGAATATGGAATGGTTGGTCAGGAAACATGGAAAGTTAGACAAATTAAGTATTATGTTTATGTTAGAGAAAATAGTATATGATGGGTTGCATATGTTAAGGAGGCATGAGTCAAAGGACCACATTGCATATGTTCATTCAAGGGCGGAATCAGCTTTACTTTTGAGGATGGGCAAAGCTGGTGGTTGAGATTCAGAGAAGCGTAGGGCGTCGAAGTAGCAGTCTAACAAGCATGAACGAAATAGGAGAAACAGTACACGCAAGAAATAATGAATGGTTGAGCTTGCGTGAATTGGATCGGGATTGGATGCAGCAAAATTTTTAAGATAGGACAAAAAAAAATTTCGGGGTACAAATTTTCAAAATTGCCCATCCTCGGTTCAATGTGATTCCACTAAACAGCTTATAGGGGACATTATAGCGGCTTTTATGAAACTTTTTTAATTATGAAATGATAATATTTTTTATATGTGCTATTAGCAATGTGTAACAGATCAAAAGGGATGTTATGTACAACTAAACGTCAGATAAGAGCAAACAGCAAAAAATAATAATTATATTGATTAAAAAAAGAGAATATTTCGAAAGATTATTCTATTCTATTCAGATTATTCTGCAGAGATCAAAAGTTTTTACTGAATAATTACATATCATGTGATGTTATACCTTTCTTGCTTCATGATTTTTTATCCTTTTTTCAAAGAATGGATCAAAAATTTATTTTTTGTTTATTTAACATGCGATTAGAATGTTTTAGTAGTTAATATTTCTTTTATTCATTTTGAATGATAAAAATAAGATTATTATTTTAAAGAATTTTTGAGAAACTTTATAGTATTTGACATCAAATGATAGCTGTGAAAACTTCCATCTTTTTCTAAAACATAATTTTAAATTTTAAGCAATGAAATGAAGCATTAGATTAAAAAAAAAAAAACAATTTAGGCCCTTCCTAAAATAGCTTTCTAAAATCTTTGTACTAAAAAATTCTTTAAAAATCAATAAGAAAGCCTTAATGTAAGAGTCAGCGCCTCAAAAAGCGTTTGGTTTATTAAGACAGGGAAATAAATAAACAACTGCTAACTGCTTAGCTTCTAATAATACAACAATAGAAGAATGATATATTATATGTAATTCTATAAATTCCACAAAGTTTACAAAAAAAAGGAATAAAATAGATTTAAAATACCTGAAGAATTCTGTTAGCATTGTCTACAACAGCTCGAACCCTCCCCTGCTCTATTCCATACTCTGAGCAGATGGAGCTCATCTGCCTCTCTGTGAATTTTGCCACCACCTCTGCTTCAAATCCAGCAAAAGCTTCACTGTAACAGAGCAAATAAAACAAAAAATTTCAGCTTTACTACCGTTGACCCAATTACATAATCAAACAAAATATGTAAATATGTGGATGAGTAGATCTTTTTTCACCTGTATTCCTTCCTCCTCTTCAGTATGGTGGTCCAATCCAGTCCCACTTGAAATCCACACAGCACTAACAACTCGAATAAAATTCTGTAAAACAAATGAAGGATTAGAATCATGTAGATGAGGATAATAATCAAGGATTTCATAATGTGTATCTTCGGAGTTCAAATTTAAGCCAAATATATATTACTATCAACTAAAAGTTTAATTCAAAGATAAACAATAATTACCATACTCAATCGATATTTTCAAACAAGAAAAAAAAAATTGAATTATCACTATTATATTAATAGATTAATCTATTAAAAACTCTGTTTTTTTTTTTTTTAATTTCTCATCCAAGTCTAATCTCTATTCAGATGGACCGTAAAACGGGGGAAGTGAGAAGAAGAAAGCTCACTTGTCATCATGAACAGGAACACCCCATTCCTCATCATGGTAAGCCACATAGAAAGGATCTGTCTCAAATAAGAAACAGAGCAGAAGAAACCTTAACTAATAATAAATATTTCTTTATTAAAACAGAGAGGAAATAGGACTTTATACTTTGGTCTCCTACCTGAATTAGATGTAATAAAAGTGCATCTCTTCTCCTCCTGATTCACCCCTCCATTATTCCCTGAATGAACGGCCACCGATTTATTCTGAAGCTTTGCCTCCATCTTTCCATAATGCGCAATCCGCAATTTTCTCTGCTGTTGAATCAGAGACGCCTGCTCCCTCTGCGCCGCCGCAATGCTTCCGGCTGTCGTGGCAGCCGCCGTCAAAGCGGCAGGTTCCAAACCGGGAAGCCCCCCGGCAAACACTTTCTTCGACTTCTTCCTCACTACGATAGGCGGCTTTGCCGCTGCCGACCTTGGCGTTGGCGGCTTCTCGCCACTTGAATTAAGCCCATCGGTATCATTCCCCCTCTTCAGCACTGCCATCGCCGGTGGAGAAGACGGCTTCTTCATGGACTTGGGTGGGTCAAGTGCGGCTGAGAAGCTGTTGATGGCTGGCTGGAGGACCGGTCTGCCGTCGATCTTGGAGTTGCACATGATGTTGTGAGGAAGAGGGGAGGGGGGAAGAACAGGGGAAGGAGAGGGTGAAGATGGAGAGCGGAATGAGGGAGGGGGAGTATAAATATGGAGATGGGGGTGTAAATAGGGAAGGGGAAGTGGGGAAATGCTAACATGGAGGGGTTGGCGTCTGCCATACAAGCCTTGAGGTGGGCGGCGTCGCTTTCAGTTAGGGGAACTGGGTAATCCCAGAACACTAGAGCAGATGGTGACCGTTGGATTTACCTTATCCAATATTTTAAATTTAGAAATGTTATTTAGTATTTACATCTTTCTATCGCCATTTTTAATTATTTTATCTATAAAATTATCATCAAATGTTTGAAATGAATTAGGAGAGTTGTGCTTTTGGGTGTGATGCAATTAAACAATTATGCATTAAATAAATTATTAAGAAAAATAAATGTTGATAGTATTGTCTTCTATATTTGAATCCTAAGTAAATAGAATTTTAGCACTTGTAGTATTTTATGTTTTATCATTCTTTGAGATAGACTCAATCTTTTTCTTTCGTGCAATTGATAGCTCGTCAATTTATCACTTTTGAGAATATCAATATCTTAAGGTTAATTCGTACTTCTCCTTTTGCTCATTTTGGTGGTTAGGAATCTTCCTCCATTTGTATGTTATGGCATTCTAATGCTCTGCTTCTTAAGAAGAGTCACTAGTAATTTTTTAAAAATATAAAACATTCATCCCCCCATAATGTTAACATAAGTTTTGTATTTGATGATTCCTATTGTCATGCATCAAGATCTATAGTGAAAGAATTTCTTTTCTTTTTTCTTCATAATTCTTTCTGCACATTCTATTAATTTATCTTTTATTTAACAACAAGATCAATTTAATATCCAAAACTGATTAATTGTATTAAAAAAAAGGTAAATAGTAGCAGAAAAATATCATTATATTAATGCTATCAATATTTATGTAATATATTCAGAGTCTTCATAGGCTGCAAAAGAATATACATAAAGCATAGAAATTGAAAAAGAACTAAATTAATATCATTGCCTAGTCTCAAACTGTAAGCTCCTTATCTTTACGTGAAATCATGTAAACCACATAATGAGCATGAAAACCCAATAAATTAATAAAATCTTATAACTCAAATCAATACATGACAAAAGAGAAGCAGTATATTGTAAATCATATAAAAAATTAATATATAGGTTATGTGTATTGGTCACTTGTATCAATCAATTATTATATTTTTATCATTCAATCATTCTCGTCAATCTATCAATTAAATAATAGTATTAGTATATATATTCAATAACGATAAAGAATATGCAAATAAAAGAAAATATATCGATATCCTTATAATAAATAAGTTTCCTCAGTTAAGAATTTGAATGAGCTTATGATTCTAGATCATTTCTCATCTTTTGGGGAGATTAAGATTTCCCTATGAGAATACTTGTAATTAAAGTATATGTGAGGATAACCCTCTTAACAACTCTTTGGCAAAGATATCATTGATATAGTAAATGAGACTCTTAATGCCTTTAAAAACAAGCTTAACCAAATCCATGATTATATTAATCATGACTTATAAGCCTTTTGATATTTCCTCTAATTATATTGTAAATATTTTGATAACTCCACTTTATAATCATCATCTAATGTATTTTATTCAAGATATTCTTATTGTTATAATTAGGAGGTATGTGGTAGTAGCTAGAATTCTTAAATTTAAGATGGGATTAATTCATTGACTATAAAAAGTGTCCTTTGATTCTTAGTTTATCTTCTTACTACAAAAATGGTCATTAAGACTTTATGTATTTTAGCAGTGATAGAAGGAAAAATTAAATGCTAGTTTATGGGACCTAAAATGTTAATGTCAAACTCCAAAATCAAATCATGTGTTATGACTCTATAATTAGTTTATTTTGGCAATGTGGATAATTTTGGTTTTTTTATCACTTGAGTATTTGTCCATATGGATCATAATATTTTCTAATTTTTAGTGATAATCTTTCTAATGATTTTAATTATATGTTCTATGAATGTATAATGCCTGTGTCTTTTGCATTTTTCCAAAAGACTGTTAATTAAATAATGTTTATTTTTTATGATATCTAACACAAATATATTGATGAAATTATATGATATGCTAATTTGAGAGGGTGTAAGAAAATACTACTCTAAAAAGAGAAATAAAAATAAATAATATAATTTTATAGATGTGATAGAATTTGTTTCACACTTTCCCATCTTGTTTATAAATGATTATACAAACCTCTTTTTATAAGGGTTAACACTTGTTAAATTATGGTGCCTAATTTGTGCCTTACAAAGAAAACTTGCAGCATAGATTTAGTCACAAGTCGATCTTCATGAAAAGGTCATCATAGGGTTTGAATGAGGAAGTGAGCCTTGGAAAGTTGTCTAATATTTGTAAATATTAGTGGTAGTTAGTTGGTGCTACCGATTGAGTGATAATGGTAGTAGGCTGGTAGCATTTGCAAGCGACAATGGTGATCACTGATATTGGTGGCGGTTGATAGCAATATTGGTGGTTGGTGATGATGACAGCGATAGTAGTTAGTAAGCGGCAAGCAGCAGGCAATGGAGGCAATCACCGGTCATGCTGGTGATTCATAATGGTGGTAGCGAGGTGAATAAATGGTGTTAGAGTGGTTGTGTTGATGGCAACAAGTAGGGATAGTAGCAAATATTGCTAGTAGTGTTGATTATTTTTAAACCTAGCTAATCAAAATTTCAAAAAAAAATATTTTTTAAGTGTTCTTACAAGCAATTTGATTAATTTTTTTAAATAAAATATTTTGCTAATCATTTGTATTTGTGAAAGGATCCATGAGCCAATGGTTAGAGGAAGATGTTATTTCTTCAAAAATACTATTTTAAATTCAATCTTTTACGATTTATTGCTCACCATAATTAATCATATTTTTCTTAAAATAATAACTATAAGCAATGTCTTATCAAGTAGTCATAATTTTAAATATATAAATTTTTTAAGAAAATGTAGGTACATATATCTTCAATCATATCAATGAGTTTTAAGCTTCGTTTGGAATAGCTTTTGTACTAATTTATAAAACAGAATTTTAGTAAAAAATTATTTGAAAAAAATAATGTATTAAAACTTTGTTTTATAAAACAATAAGAAAGCAGTTTCAAACAAAGTCATAGTTTAGATGAAAGCTTCCTAATTAGCAAGACAGAGGTCATAGATTTTTGTATGATTTGCACTATTAAAAAAAATAAAATATATATTATAATTTAAAATTATAATAATTAAAATTAAAAGGACCAAAAATAAATTTTTTTATTATTTATGTTCCCCTCTCCTCATAAGCTACACCAATGGAGTAGTGGGAGAGGAAAGCGACTCGAAGAGAGCACCCGAATCATTCATCAACTCTTTTTAGCTGGCAGGAATCTCCTCTCTCTCTCTTTCCCTCTCTCCCTCTCCCTCTCCCTCTCTCTCTCTTTGTCAGAAAAAAAGCCATTAAAGTAATAACAGCTTTGATCCAATTGGAAATCACTGGGATATTTCATTGTTATTATTCTATCCTAATTAATTAATAACCTTTTGGCTTAGACGACAAGCATCAATGCATTGGGATCTTCATTGTTTAATGATTATGTGGCATAATTAGATGCTTAATTGTAATGATTATAGGTCAATGATGTTATCTATTTGTTTTGGGAGATGGAGAAGGTGGTTAAGGTGGTTTAAGTCAAGATTAGCTATACACCTCTTGTTAATATTTAATAGGTTAGTTAATTAAGCTTAATTGGACTGATGTATTGATCGTTTTGGATTCATTATACCAACTAATGGCTTATAGAATTGTTGACCTACTTTTTTTTTGCTCCAGACTGGGTCAGTGAGCTGACTTGGTCAAGTTTGACCAGGCTAGACCCCAGGACCCATCCCAATGGGTCCAGGGAGTCAAGCTAAGTCTGCTGAGCTCAGACCCAGGTCAACCTGGCTGACCGTCAACCAGGGTTGACCCAAATAGACCTAAACCCTTTCATTCAATTTCAAATCCAATTCAGGCCTCCTTGAGCCCATTTCTCTGCACCCTTGGACTCAGTAGGTCGAGCTCAGTCTCCTAGACCCAGACTTGTGTCCTGGGTCAACCCAGTTGGCCAAGTCAACACAGGTTGACTCAAATTGACCTAAAGAGCCCAAATCAAATTCAAATTATTCAAACCTGTTTTATGGCTCAAACCCATCACTCCATTGACTGGTTTGACCAAGTCAAATTTTGACTTAGTCAAACCCAGCTCTTAATGGGTCAAATCAACCCATTAAAGCCCATTTAAACCCCCATTTAAGGCTCTAATTGATTCCCTTTGGTTTTGAATTCAAAACCACGGCCAAAATATGATGATTTCCCTTCTAACTAGCCAGAGATTTGATCCTAGCCATCCATGCTAGGTTGAGGGCATTTAAATAGCAAAACTTAGGTCAATTAGAGGACTTTTTGACTCATACTCTCTCTCGAGACTGTCAAAACACTTAAAATTTCGGGTGAGAGCTCTAGAGAGATCCCTCCACCTTTTCCAATCAAATCCCGACGGTCAGGACCTCGCTGGCGGCCAAATTCCGATGACCCGAAGCCACAAACCTTCCAAGGAGACCTGCCATCAATCGAGGGCGTTTCAGGGCTCGACGTCAACTAGGAACATGTTCGTGGGGAGTCTACGAATTCAACATGCCCAAGAACTCCTGAATTCACCGTGTGGATTGAGGTATATCCTCAACCCTAGTCTAGAATACATAACCACATAGGGTTAATTAGTGTTCTATTAAGCAAGTTTTAGACCGATTTTTCACTTACCCATTGATGCTCTTCATACCTAGTATTCATGTTTAAAATTTCATCGATTTCTATCGTACCGTTCGAGAGAACGAGACGATTATTGTGCTATTACCCTGATTTCACCCTAATCCTGACAACAAGTGATCTGAACCGTTGATTCTGTGATCGACGGTGCACATCCTGCCGCTCCGCGGTTTCCTCTGAATCGCTGAAACGACCGCGCGGTCCCGCTGTCCACGTGGCTTCATCTGGGCCTTTCTTTTGAAACCGCGGAGATCAGACGGTCGGGGGCTGTGCCGACGTGGATAAGTGGCCCTTGATTGCGACAAGATTGCCGCAATCATTGGTGGCGCGCACTCAGCCATGTTGCCCACTCAGCCGCCACCGTCGAAATTAATTTAAAAATGAGTTTTAAATTTTATTTTAATTATTTTCAAATACATAAAACTTCAAAAATTAATTTAAAAATATTTATTGGTTCAAAAAATGCGTGCAATATATCGAATCGCTCGTATTCTCGGCCTCTTTATTATTTTTACTAAAAACATTTTAGTGCATTTTAAAATATTCTAAAAATAGTAATAAGTACATTTATTTTTGTTATTATTTTATATCATTAGTATTATTTTTAATATTGTTATATATTATTTGTGATGTTGTTTTACTGTTATTATAATTATTATTATTGTTTTTTAAGTTTTATTATTATTATTATTATTATTATTATTATTATTATTATTATTATTATTTAAATATAAAAAGTAATTATTATTATTATTATTTCTCCCCTATACCTATATATATATATATATATATATATATTACAAATTGATCTATCTTTAATTATTCTATTTTCTAAGATCTATATAATAATAAGTATTTTAAACTATCTTTGAAATTACTTATATTATTAAATCCTAATTTTTTTGAGATTCACTTCTAATGAAATTTTAAACATGGGTTGAGCATGTGAAGAGCAATCATGGGGGAGTGGGTTAGTGAATGGTTGAGTCCCAATCATTTACTAATCTCTCCTTTAGGTTTACCTACTTTCTTGTTATTCGTAGTTTGCATGTGTAGGGTGCACCACCACCTAATTTAGGCTCTCCTAGATCTAAGGATATTGTGTGTTTACTATTTTTATGTGTTACCATGCATTTATTATCTTGAGGGTTAGCTAAAACTTCACTTCAAACCGTTATAACGTAGTGACACCCTAAGGATAATAACTAAGGACCCGTCTAACGAACATAGAAAAATTATAAGAGCTAGGGTAGATCACCGATTGATATGAAAACTACCAAAATTAAACTTAGTAACATTATAAATCTCCCAAAATTTTCTAGAAATTTTTAGGAGCTTTTACACCCCTTAATTAACCAACCCTAATTTACTTGTTAAATAGGGTCCTGAGACCTTCTAAAAATTACAATAAATTCATTTTAGGTCGGAAAATTACCTATCATATCTCAAATTGTCCAGAATTTGATTCTTGACCTTAGATAAATATGGCTCCTTAGTTTGACTTTATGTTGGCCCTTAATTTAACCTTAGGTGAATATTACCGTTTTGCCCCTAATAAATCATTAAAAATTATTAAAAATATCAAATTTTCTCCAAGCACTTGGGAACAATTTCTCAAGTCGTTCCTGACCTTTGGGGGTGATTCTGATTAGTTTGGAGCTGGTTATGATCAAAACCATAAAATCAGCCCTTAAGTAGATAATTTAAATAATTCCATAAATACCATGAAATTAGAAAATTCATAACTAATTGTAAAACATTCCAAATTAAGCAAACTCACTTGAATTAGACTCCTATTATGGTCTAGTATTTATTAAAAATATTATAATTCTGGAAACTAACCTAAATTAGAAAGTCAACTTTCCGGTCAACCCCAGTCTATAGTCTAGGGCCCGAAACTTAGAAAATTCATATCTTTGTCTAGAAAACTTCAAATTCAGTGCACTACCTGGCTAAATACTCAACTTAATGTCTAGTATTTACCTAAAGTATTAGAAGACCCAGACATAGACTATTTCCCATAGTGACTTTTTGGACCCCCTTAACCTAATACCTAGGAGGACCCGGGTCTTTCCAAAATTGGCTAATACAATTTGAACTTCAAACATCACTACCCTCAGTATTTAAAAGTGATCAAAAAACTAAATTAACTAAAATGGATTCTAATTCATTAATATTTAAAGTTTAATTAAATTTTTCTTTTTCTGGCATATAACAAACCTGAACTTCATGTAACTTTAACTAATTACCTATATTAGGACATATCCAAGTCACACCAGCCATACATGTTGCGGATCTGTTTTCATTATTTTTTGATTTTGATGATAGCAAACACTCTTATTTCTCTACGACAGCCTTATTTACTAACATTTTAGATCCACACGATCAGACTGTAATTTGGAATCAGCTCAAGATTGGGTAGACTAGATCTGAGTCAGCTTGTACACTTTTTCTATTCTTGAGTCTATTGTATTAGGTGTGGATCCTGATATTTTATAACTTGGAATATTTTCTATTGCTCTCTAAAGATTTCTATTTTTGGTAACATCGTCCGGGACGATATTTATATCGTCCGGGATGATCTGTCCAAAATCAGAAACCCTAATTAGGGCATCCTCATTAAAGCAGTCGTCATTATGCAAAACAAATCGTCCTAGACGATTTTTTATCGGCCAGGATGATAGACTTAATTCAGAAAGAATCTGCCGCAAGATCTAATTAAAAATAACATATTTTTGTACATCATCCAGGTGGATCATCCAGGACTATAAAATATCATCCAGGACGATCCAGGTCAATTTTTTCAAAATTTCTTTGGAATTTAAGGAAAGCAATTATGACTTGATTTCACTATCAAATCGGCCTGGATGATCGCCAAATCGTCCTGGCCGATGTGCTGGACGATTGGACACCAGATAGCTGTTTTTCAGGGCGATGTTCAGGATAATGTTCCATAACTTGTTCTGATCGGCTAGGATGATATATTATCATCCTGGACAATATGAACAAACTTCTTCTGATAGTCTCAAATCGTCCCGGCTGATTGGGTTTAAATTGCACTGATCGTACAGGACGATATTAGTATCGTCCTGGACGATAATGTCGGCATCTTGCATTAATGAGCTTGTTTTGAGATCTTCTATTTAAGCTATGACATGACACTTTGTAAGTTTCTTTGGCAGCCATTGTACCTTCGTTCTTTTGAGGAAAACTTGAAGAGAGAGCTTGAAAGGGAGTGAAGAAATGGTGGAGTTTGAGAGAGGAAGAAGATCCTGTGACGGGGGACTCAAAGGAGTGTGGAGGGGGTTCCACACAGTTGCTCCGGCAAGCTCGCATCTGAATACCGTCGGATTCAAGGCTTGTCTCGAGGGAAGTTCACTAAAGAAGAAGATCTCTTTGATGTCAAAGGACCAGGCGACTCCGCCGGACCTGGGAAGGTGGAAGTGATTTTGTAAAGGCTTCTCCGCCTAGCTGTGGGGGCTAAAGGAGAGACACTTGTTTTAGTGCAATACTTGGAGAGTGCCTCTAAGGAGTGGACGTAGGTCAAGATTTGACCGAACCACTATAAATATGGTGTGTTCTTTCTTATTATTTACTTCCGCATTTAATTTCCGCATTTGGTTTTCTTTGTGATGATTTTGGTTTGAGTTTTATCTTTGGTTTTAAAGTTATCCAATTCACATCTCTCTTTGTTATTCTTGGGCTAGTTCATAAGGGCTTAACATCCCTAACGAACTTTCAAGTGCCATCTGAGCACTTTCAATACACACACATAGACTTATTTGCTAGGGCACCACTTCTAAACCTAAGCTAGGCCGATATTTATTTCTTTCTGCTGTGTGCCGGAGCTTTTCGATGTTTTCACTGCATGCTGTGATGAAATTGTTGGTGTGTGTGCTTACTTTTCCTGCACTCTAGATATGATGTGATGAGCGCTAGATCTATCCGTAGGTTAGGAGTGACATACATATACATATATATATCTTGTTCTTCTTGTAGGTGGACATGCTCATGCTAATAAAAAGGGGGCACCGTCATGATTTTTAATATTATTTTGCGCAGGTGCTTGCTCAGTCCCCCTAACAAAATGAGGGCTAATTCATTTAAGAATAACCGCTACAAGTACTCTAGAAATTGCTTAGCCCTCATGCTTAAGAGCATGGCTTGGCACAGCTTCAATGGGTTGATTTTAATTCTATATAACTGCTTATATATATAAAATGTTTGGGATTTTTATTAGGATAACCTTGTAGGGAGTCTAGAATTTTCTATTTTCAATTAATGTAAAAATTTATAATAATTATTAAGAGTTGTGAAAATGCAACTTTGAGTTGGGATATCCTTATCCAACTCGAATTCCAAAAGAAGAAGGCATCCTCACAGGGGAGAGTCTTCTTCCGTTTGAAAGATCGAGTTGGATGGCTTTAGATATCCAAAGAGAAAAAGCAATACCCCCTACTAAGGGGAATTGTCTCTTCTTTTGGATATTCAAGCCACGATGAATCCAATGAGTCCAAGGATGAGAGATCCAAGGAGTCCAAGGAGGAGAGATCCAAAGAGTCCAATGGAGGAAGATCCAAGGAGTCCAAGGAGAAGACATCTAGAAGACTGAAGTGCTGAAAACTTGAAGACCCAATATCCCACTCAAAGTCATTTGCGTCTGTCATAGGCTTAGAAATCCGGATTGTTGGCAGTGGTGCCCGGCCACTTTATTTTCTGCATACACTGGGCTGTAATAAGGGCAATTTGCCTATGGATATTTACTATATTAGTTTATTTATATTGATGTGTTTATTTTTTATTGCGCGGTAGAAATTATCTGCTTTATATAGGTTTTTTTCTTGCATGCTGTTTTTGTTTTCGCCTAGATCTCGTTAGGCTCATTAAGGACTATAAAACATTTTCTACTTATAATCAAAATTTTAATATTTAAGATTTTAAATAACTTAAAAACTTAACGAACCTAGGGAACTGTCGGAATCGTCCTGGGTCGCATGCATAATGTTGCATCTCTTCTCTTCTTCTTATAAGACACCTCCCTACATGCGGGTAGAGTCCGGATAATATGGTATATGAGGATGAAGTGTCAGACCTAGAGAGGCTCAGTCTTTTCTAAAAATCTATTTTCTATAAGCCTATTTTTAAAATTCTGAAGCATACATAATTTGAGACCTTTTAACTAGCATGCATTGCATTAGAAACTAACTAATTAAAATTTAATCTCATTAGTTAAGGGCATCACCCCACATAAGTCTGAGACCAATTAGAAAACTCTTTAGATGTCGATCCCATTTCTAGAAACTGTACCATCCACCCATCTTTCATAAATAACTTTATAGCATGGTTAAAGCGACTAGGTGGTTAGCTGGCTCCCCAATCCAGGTCGGGGCAAGTCCAGGTTTTGCATTGCATTAGCTAGGACACGGGTGTTTGTGTGTGTAGAACACTAAACCCAAATTAGATTTAGGATTCAAGGCTACTACATTCAGTCTCGTAGTATGTCTTAAATAGTATGTAGGTCTCTTCTCTTCAGAGGTTATAAATTCCACTTATCTGCGTCACAGGATGACGCCACCTCCATCCTTCTCTCACGCATGCGATTGGATATTTGATCTTTTCTTTTTCCAGATTCTCTCTGGTACCCTAGAGCCTCTGAATGCTAGTGGGTACCACGTACACATGTTGATTCAACCCTTCGAACATTTCCTCCCTTTTGAGTAGGACTTCTTAGTCTACACCCTTGTGCCAATCCCATCTTAGGAAAGGATAATGTATGATCCTTAATCGAGAGTTTTCTCGGGCTCCGGCCTGGGATGTAATTAACCATGGGGGCTTGCGCCCGTGGGAAACTTAGCCCCACATCTACTAAACCCCACTCGAGCTCTTGGATCGGGTGGAGGAAACCCGTGACTATGATCAGGTCGTGTATATTACTACCCATCGGGGTGCGCTGGTGAGAGCCGCTATCCTCAATGGTTAGTCGTATGCACGATCCAATCTGTCCCTTCCAATTGGCCCGTTTGCGTGGTGCTCTTTCGGAGGTCCACAATAATATTAAAATAGTTTATATGAATTTAAGTTAAATAATTATTTTTTATATGCTAATTTGTTAAGATTTTATTTGAACTACCTGATGAAAAGTGTACGTAGATGGATGAGACTTGAGTTGTAAACAATTTGTCTCCTTTCCCTCAAGCTTGATTAAGAGGCCATTAGGTTGGAGGAATTTTGATTGTATTGCACTTTAAGCTTAAAAGATTTTGACATTTAAAATATTTTATTAGTTGAAAGGTAAACTTATTTGAAATTCACATTACGTTTAATTTTGATGTATTAAAAAAATCAGATGATTACAGAATGCCTGCAACATTACTGTCTCTAGTTTAAGACAGAGCATAGCGATGCGACAGCGTCACAAAGCTGCATAGTGGATTCAGAGATAGAGAGAGGTGCATCGCGGCACTCCAGAACTTAGCATTGTGAGTCAGCCGAGCAGATTTCTTTCCTTTTTTTTCTTGTTTCACTTGAAAGGTTATATCCTTTGATATACTAAAAAGCTACTCTTTGTATGCCTTATAATAAAATATGTGTGAAGATCGAGAGACAAGGAGAAAGCTAGTGAGAGAAGATAGATCAATACAATTTCTCTAATTTTCATAGTGAATTTCATGGTGCATTGTGGCTTGATATATTTTTCCCATTTGAGTTTGATATATTGAAAAGCATCTCTTTATCTGTTCAGTGGGTAGAACGTGTGTGATTGAAGAGAGACAATAAGAGAGAGAAAATAGAATTATACAATTTCTCTAATTTTTATAATAAATTTTATGGTGTAATATGCCTCTGTGATTTTTTTTCGCTTTTTTAATTTTTCAGCGTTAAAATTCTAATGTTCTTTTTTTCCATTATTATTTTTTTATCTTGTGTATTTTATTGTGTGGTTTACTTCCCGACGTCATGTTCCAATAAGCTTTACAATTATGTAGAATCACACTTAGCTATGAACTAACTTAAAAAAAAAAAAGAAATAAACAGGAAAATATGTACTTATGTTTAACAAAGTTGGGACTGAGCTAACGGCTAACCTATCTATAATTGCTTTGCCTGGTGAATCTTGAGATAATTGAAGGCAAAGATATATAGTTCAGAAATCTTGGCAACACCATTTTTTTTTTTCTTTGGGAAAGGAGGTATTTATCAACTGCAACTTCAAAGGGAGCATTTGACGACGTAACTAATCTCTCGGCAGAACCTAGCAAGGCCACCCACCAGCATCAGGCCCACACTTACTTTGCCCAACTGAAGAGACAAAGCCGTCGTAGAGGGGATTCGAACCCGGGATGGGGGGTTCGCAACCGTGCTCGCCCACCAACCACCCTAAGCCTCGGTGGATTCAGCAACACCAATTAAAGAACCAGTTAAATTTATGAACATAAAAGCTGGAGCAAATTTTACTATGAAACAAAGGGAACACATAATAAATTGGTGATGCCTGCCCTCTCTCATCATTTTTCTCTGAGATCTCCTTGGAAAGGTTCACCTCTCTTGAGCTCACTGTCATTCTGTAATTATTCAAGTCACGAGATCTCATTGAAGTAGAGAACAATAATGATCTAACTTGGTGGTGAGCTTGATGCTTTATTAAGTTGAAGATTGCAAAGTGGCAAAATAATAATTAAGATTTTTATTGAAGATATGAAAGCTTTTTTTATGATTAATATAATTTATAGTATCACACAAAATAATAATAATAATAATAATAATAAATAAATCCCATTTTTGTATTTTTCCTCTCTTTTTTAATTTTGATATTTCTTTTTATTTTTGGGTGATCAAAGTCTCAATACATCATATTTTTCTCAGTCTTTCTATTGGAGTTAGTATAGTCAACTTGCATTTTGTTATAGCTCCAAGCTTGACTTTTGTAATATGTTTTTAGAACAATTAAGCCCGATTTATATTTCATTTGGGACAACTTTTGATCACATTTTTTTTTGTTATTTTTAAGAAATTTTTATATTAAAGAGCCGATTTAGGCTTTTTTTTGGGCAGGTTTTTTTACTGCTTTCAAAAGCAACTTTCCAGCACAAAAATACAATAAAAGTTGCGAAAAAATAATGGTTAAAAGCTGTCTTAAACTAAGCATTAAAAAGTAGCTTATTTGGGATTGTTTTTTTAATGCTTTCTAAAATAGCTTTTTTGTTTTAATTTTTTTTTTTTGAATTAAAAAATTTTATACATAAAATTTGTTTTAGAAAGCAATGATAAAGTTGTCCCAAACAAAGTTTTAGATTTCATTTGAGATAATTTTCTTATTATTTTCTAAAATAATTTTTTTAGTATAAAATTTCTAATTTAAAAAATTTATACTAAAAAACCACTTTAAAAAGTAAAAAAAAAAATTGTCCCAAATGAAATCTTAATTTTTATTTATTTTGACCTAAGTTCTCTTTCTCTATTTTCTCTCTCTCCACTCACTTAAATTCTAGCCAACAAAATCTTTTTTAAACTAAATATTTATTCCTCTAAAAAAAAAAACTACCATAAATCCTGTCACTCTAAAATAAAAAAAAAACTACCATAAATCCTGTCACTCTAAAATCAATTTTAAATTACATCAACAAAATGATTTTAATTACTTTAATCACCTGTGTAGAGATTGCATAATCTCTATAATATCCAGCATAAAAAAAAATTTACTAATAAAAAAATAACTTAATTATTCATTAAGTGTTCCCACTATGATGTATTAATTTTATATAATATTTCAACTAAAATAGTATCACCTCATCACAATTAAAGGCCTAGAGATGTAATAGAATCCCTACTTGTTCCTAGGATGCCCAACAAGCTTTATGAAAACAAAAATCTAAGTAGTTAATACTAAACAATCATAGACTGGCCAACTAAACTCCACTAAGGCTCAAGGAGACATGGGCATGTGCAATCCAACATCTCAATTATAATGATGCCAAGGGTTGGAGAGAACAAGCCTTGCCCCACTAGTATCATAGTATGGAAGAGATTAAGGTTTCGTTTGGGACGGCTTTCTTTCTGCTTCTTAAAGTAGCTTTTTAGTATAAAAATTAAAAAATTTATACTGAAAAGCTGCTTTCAGAAGGCTTCGTTTGAGATAGTTTCTTTATTGTTTTCTAAAACGGCTTTCTAGTAAAAAAATTCTTGAATTAGAAATTTTTATACCAAAAAAGTAGTTTTATAAAGTAGCAAAAAAGCTATCCCAAATGAAACCTAAGGCTTCATTTATGATAACTTTCTTATTGTTTTCTAAAGCATTTTTTTAGTAAAAGAAATTATTGAACTGAAAAATTGCTTTAAAAAACAGTAAGAAAGCTGTCCCAAATTAAACCCCAAGGCTTTGTTTAAGACAATTTTCTTACTATTTTATAAAGTTGTCATAGAGAAAATAGTTTTTTTTAAATTGTTGTGAAAAATAAATTTCTATTATAATTTTTTTTAAAACAAAAATTAAAATTACAGTTTGAAAGCAAAACAATAAGAAAGCTATCACAAATGAAACCTTAGAGTGATTTGAGTCATGAAAATATTTTTTTTAAAACATAGATGCAGGCTTATGCTTATTAACTCATTTTAATTTTATATTATCACTATCTTTATGCACTAAATGTTTTTTTTTTTACTTTTTATTTGATAGAATTTTGTGATCTCATGAGTTTAATTAGTCATAATGAGAAAATTTTCTATTCTATTTTAAGCATGCATTTTTAAGTGGCATATTATATATATGAAAAACTCATTAAAAGAATAGATGGAGGGTTTATATCATACTGATTAGATAAGTAAGAAATGTATTTCTCATTCCTAATTTAATATTTCTTCTTTTGTAACATAATTAAGTTGATTATCTTAATGAAATGAAATTTAGAAATTGACAACAAAAGTTTTATAGTCCCTGCTTAAAAAAATTAACAAAAGTAAACTTATGCTTCATTCGGAATAACTTTCTTATTACTTTCTGAAAGCCGTCCGAAATCAACCCATAGCTTTAATTTTTTACCATATAATAATTTTTTAAGGTGATTGGATTGATCTTAATATGATGGAGAACCATGGCATTTATAATTTCATATAATTCAATTATAAGTTTATTAAACTAATTTATTCATTAAAAATGATTAAAAATCACTAATAAGTTTATTCTAAATTTAGCTTAGAATAAAATTGAATTAAAAAAAAGGCCAAGTCAAGTTCGAATCAAATTTGAATTGGAATCAGATCAAATTTTATATGAATCTCTTTCTTTCTCTCTCAAATTACATAAATATTGCTCTCGATGGAGGCAATTGTGTTGGTCAGGCTCAAATCAATCTATTTAGACCCTCGAACCTCACCCAACACATTATCAGTGTGACACATACATGTGAAGGAGGAAGAAGAAGTCTAGATAGATTTAGACAATTCAACCTATCAATACTTAAATATGTCTGAATATGATCGAATTTCATGCCATTGAAATCACTGAAATAAATGTGTGAGCCAATTTAAAATAATGATGAAGTGTAAAGATCAGGGACAGAGAGAAGGAGGGCCTAGGGGGTAGGGGTGTCAATTCGGGTCAACGGGTCGGGTTGAACCCGGAACTGACCCGATGCTATCTGACACGACCCGAATCCGACTCATTTTTGCAAATGGGTCAGAAAATGCAACTCGGACCCGACCTGCCGGGTTGCCGGGTTGACACGACCCGACACGAAATGGGCTGCGGAGTGCGGAATTAGGCGCGCGCGCGTGGGGACTGCGGCCTCGTGCCGCATGGGCGTCCCGTGGCCGCGTGGATCTCGCACAGTCGAGCTGCATGTGGGGACTGGCGAACTGAAGAGGCGCCGAGGAGCGCATGCCCGCATGGGGACTGGCGGACTACGGGCAGAGGTGCCGAGGTAGTGCATGGGGACTGCTGAGATGCGCCGGACTGCGGGTAAGCAGGCTAGGGCGGAACCGCGTGGAAGCGAGAAGCCGGCTAGGTTTGAGCTAATGGACCAGGACCGAGGTCAACTTCGGGTTGATTTTGGGTTTTCGTGATAACCCGAACTCGACCCGTTTGCTAACCGGGTTGACCTGAACCCTGATTTTTTCGGGTCGGATCAAAAATTGACACCCCTACTAGGGGGGCACGTGCCCCCTCCTTCCTGCAAGCGATTTCAATGTAATCCAATGCTTTCGTTTGAGTATGAATCTGAAACTCCCAAAGCAAATATTCCAAACATTCATCATTGTTATAATCATTTCTTCTTTCTTTTAGAATTATTTGGTGACATTTGAAGAGCTCAAATTTATTCGTTAATAAATAGTTTCTATCAATGAAACATTTGTTTCGTCGTTACCATTTTCTTCCCCCGATGAGCATTTTCATGAAGGTCATCGACACGCTAACTATCATTTACTTGGTTTCTTAGGCTTATGGTTGGCACAATAAAACCATCTTATAACAACTATGAGCATTGAAAGCATTTTAACTAAAAAAACAGTAATAACATATTTGCTTTTTACTGTTTACTACCTAACATACATCAAATTATGATTTTAAGCGGTTATTAATTTTTTCGGTCTTGCTCAGCAACTATATATACACATATGTATGTAGAAACAAAGTTAAAGTTGGGCCACCCTAAAAAAAATTATGACCCCAGTCACTAGTAAAGATATTACATCAAATCAATAAACAATTAATATATATTTAATTTATCTGGAAGTTTTCATATGAATAATTTCAAAATTGATTATGTATGGACTATTTAGGATAGCTTATTATTATGCTTTTAAGATATCAACACAATTTCTGTTTGTCTATTATTCTTTTAAATTAAAAAAAAAAAAATTTATACTTCGAAGTTATTTTTTAAAATACTTTTTTTTTAAATTATTTCATCCATAATAACTTTACAATTATCTTTGCAAAATAATGCAAGTCAAAACATCAAACATTACTCGCTTATTGTGAGCTTCCCTCAAGAAAGAGTAATGGCTTCTTAGACAATAAGTTTAGGACTGAAATTTTGGTGCAATTATATTCACTTAAGGCCCATTTGATTGTTTGAAATTTAAAAAAAATGTGAAATTTGTAAAATATACTATTTAGTTGAATATAATTATATATTAATATTGAGTTTTTTTTTTCAAAATTAAATCAAATATCATACATTTATTTTCATGCATTAAAGAGCTGAATTTTTTTTTTTAAATATAATTTTTTTTATCCACTAGCTGCCAAATGAGCCTACAGTGATCCCTAAGCACTTAAAGACTTTCTAGTATAGAAAATTTATACTAGAAAGCTGTTTTAGGTAGCAGTACGAAAGCTGCCCCAAACGAAGCCTAAATGTATATTATCAAATTTGTGATACATATCATGAAAATCTTTTATCAGAAGATTTTAATGATTTATACTCATAGAAAGAACAATGCATTTCATCCCCCAAATAAATTTAATCATCAAAGAAAAATTTCTGCCACAACCATAAAATCATAACTTATCATTTATAATGAAAGATGGGAGCATTATTTCTCATGAACTACCTTTTTGCCACCAAATAACTCCATATCATTTATTCAATAAATACATCAAATCTTTATTCATCATTGGAAGATATGGTATGAAGATGTCAAATTCAATCATATTAGTTGCCAATATGTACTCAACATTAAAGAAAAACTGTTTGTACAAAATTTTGGTACATATATCAAATTATATTGAGTTGTTTAATTTGAACTACTTAAAAGAATATTGTAGATGAATAGTATCTAATAATAAAATTAAATTATGTGGAGATTAAGGATTTACTTGGGATATAGACTGCAGTGTTTTATAAAGTTGGTTGTGAAATTATTGTGAGAAAAATAACTATGATGCTATGGTTATGAAAAATAGCTTTTCATTATATTTTTTTTCTTTTTTGAAAAAATAATAAGAAAACAAGAGTCAAACAATGGCTTTGCTTGGGATGACTTTTTACTGATTTTTGTACTATAAATCTACTTTAAGAAGAAGTAAAAAAGTCGTACCAAACAAAGTCAAAGTTGTAGTTATTGTCTGAAAAACAAAACAGTCCAAAAACTATCTCAAACTTATCCTAAATAAATAGAAAAGTTAAAAAAAGACAAGAAGAATGACATTTTCTTGGTGATAATTAACAAAGTGAAGTGCGCAAAAAATTGGTAAGAAAATTAAATAAATTTATTATTTTGTTCTCAAATAATATAGGGTAATAAGGGAATTAGTGTACTATATATATAATTTGAAGATATCATACATTTAATTTTATGTTAAACATGAATATAAAATATTTAAAATAAAAAACAAAGGTGATCTCATAAGGCCCCTAATTCAATTTGAATAAGGAACTTTCTCTAGTTGACTCAAATCCATTAAGAATCTAACTTCAAATTTATTTGAAATAAGTATGACGCATTAGTTAGTTGCTTTATTTTTCAGACTGCAACTATAATTTCTTTTGAATATTCTTTATTTTTTTTTTTGCTTTTTCAATGTTTTCATAAATTTCTCCAGTAGAAAGATGTTTTTTGCGATTATAATAACAAAATTATTCTTTTACAACTATTTCACATCAACTTTATAAAACTTTGTAACCGCCACAAAAACCGCTTAGCCTCAAACTCATCTTCAGCTAAATTTACATTTGCCTTGCAAAGACATCGACTGGAGAAGTTATTGGACTCTATGGACTATGGCGTGCTAGTATGTAAGTTGATTTTAATGGGACGAGGTCGGGTCTTCGGTCGGAAAAATTATTCTCTCCGGACAACGGTGCCGCTGTCGATACCAAGCGCCTAATGATGTGACGCTTTTTTATTGGTCTCTGAACACGTTCGGTGTCCGAATACAATACTATCTCCTTCGGTTGAGTAGTCGATAGAAGAAATTTCTCCCATCTCATCCCGGGTCAAATCCCCTAACGTACCAAATAAAGATTTTAATGGGCTACTCTGACAAGGCCGCCGTTGGGCAGTTCAAATGAGCAAAGCTGTTGTGATCATCGGCCTGTCTTTTTGTCATGATTTTGAGTCTTTTTAATAGAAAATGACGAGTTATTTTGCTATCATTTGAGTAGGGTCTAAGTTTTTTTTTTTTTGGGAAAATTTGGAGCAATGCCCGTGTATTAAAAAAATAGATTACAAACAGCAAAAAAAAAAAAAAAACTCTATAATCTAAGTTACAAGTAAAAAGAGAGCTGTATCAAAAATTAACTAAAGAGAGCACCAAAAAATTAGCTCGAAGAGGTACAGGAGGCCTAAAGTGGGAAAAGTTATTACGTCCAGATAAAAAATAGGAAATTCGGACAAATACCGAACGATACCGAGTGCTCGGTACCGAGCACCCAAGTGACACGACACTTTGTTATTGGTCTCTGAACGCGTTCGGTGTCCGGACACAATAATTACTCCTAAAGTGAACTCAGAAGTGGCAGGAATCAACAAACACGGGCAATGAAGCATTCATGGAAAGAGGGGCTCTGGTGCCCGGTCAAAAACCGGCTAAGTTATGCTTATTTGTGAGTCCGATTAGACTTGATTCGATTTGTAGCTTCTAAGGTTCCTGATGCAGAGCATTTTAGCATAATGGCACATTGGCACAACTTATCCTATTAGCTTCCCACTCATATTAGTATCTTTCTGTTATAATAGTCCTGATCTACCTTTATAATTACAATTTTAGGACATACATATATAAAAGGGAAGATAACATAGATAGAAACAGGCAGATATAAAATTTGGTTTTCCAGCATAACCATTCTTCCTTTGGTTCCCTGTTGTTGGCTCTACTTCTTGCTGGTTGCATCAGCTTCGTTTGGGATTGTTTTTTTTTTTTCCCTATTTTTAAAGTAATTTTTAATATAAAATTTCTAAAATTAGAAATTGTTTTACTATAAAATAATAAAAAAGCTTTTCAAAATAAACCTTAAGTCTAATTGGATAAACTAGTGAGTTAAACTAATATGGAGTGATTAAAGGATATAAGCCCATGGAGTCCAAGGCTTGGCAACAATTTAGATGAAATAAGAGGAGATTTTGAGAACAAATGTCCTTAAATCTTTGCTCATCTTGCCTAGTTTTGTTTCCTAAAATGCTATACAATAAATATGAGTGCTAAGAGTTTAAGAAGTTGAAATCTAGTGGTAGCTTTAGGACTTCAAATATCTAAAAGAATTATGCTACTTTGTGTTGAAATTAATGAGTTATATCTAATTTGAATATTTGATTCCTTAAAATATAATGGGCCTATATGGTTAAGAATTTAGAATACATGAATTTTTTTGTATATTTTTTGCACAAATTTGTTTTAATGTCCCTTTTGAATCAATGTCCAGCAATTTTTAAGGAAGTTTGATGAAATCTAACATTGATTGGCTGGATATGCTACAAAATGGAGAGATTATTATGTGCGGAGTCCGAATGAGTCTGCATGTCAATTCGGACGCGTCACATCACCTAATGCACTGTGCATTGGGTGACGTGGCGCATCCGAGTTGGCCTCCATCGCACGTAATAATTTTTTCATAAAATGAGGGGTAGAACCTTCCTCTCTTTTGAGGGTGGGCAAAATTGAGTTAAAAAATATTAAATTTTTATGTATGAAATAGGAAAATTGATTTTTTTTTAGAATTTGGGTAATTGTATTTATTGAAAATGGACTAAATTTTAGGGTGGACAAATATTTTTAGGATGGCCTAAGCTCTTTCTGATTCAACTCCAGCCTAAAATTACACTTGTGTAGTAAAAAGAAAAAGATTGTTAATCCTACTTAAATCACAGGTAAAGTGACAGGTCAAATTGGGGCTTACCAGGTTGAGAGTCATCTATCTTTATTATATTTGAATTTATTTAAAAATTAAAATTACACAACACAACCTCATAGAAATTTAATCAGAATATTTGATATAAATTTCTTTCATTTGTAATACTATTCTTCATTTTATTTAAAATTCTTTTTATTAGTCAAACTTATTAGATGTTTGCATAATTTTTTTCGATTTTGTTTAAGGAACATAATTTTGTCTTTGATTTTATTATTATTAAATGCTTCCTTTATATTTCGTATTCGTCGACACACGTACGGATCCAATTACATACGCAGGACCGCCACGGCGAGCTTCCAATCTTACTTCCAGGTGTAGCTTCGGAAGCTCTTCGGCAGGGTCCACGGTAACGCCGGCCATGGACCTCTTCTCCGCCCTTACGTGTCCTGAAAACGGTATATCCACCGCTCGGTTTCTCTTCATCAACGATTGGCTTTCAGGTGTTTGTTTTTTACCCTTATACAGACTGACATAAGGAACAACTGAAGAAAAAGAAGGGAATAGAGGGACAAGCAACAACGATCACTGGTCTAGTAGACCCTTGGGAGCCAAGCTCGATCGTCACCGGAGAAAGTTACCCGGCTAAACAGTAAGGGAAAGACTATGGAATCCGTTATTGGGCTTCTCAGGGTCCGAATCATAAGAGGGGTCAACCTCGCCGTCCGAGACACACGGGGAAGTGATCCCTACATCGTCCTAAGCTTGGGTGGCCAGGTCCTCCCTTTCCTTCATTCCCTACATGCTTCGATTCCGTTTTTGCTTGGTTGTATTGTGTTTTAGGCAGTCAATGTTGGAATTGAGAAAAAGGAAGGAAGAGAAGGTCTTTTTTTGTTTACGTGATTGTTTTCCTTTTATTTTGTTTTGAGAGTAGCACGCAGGTCCAGTAGTACAAGGGGTTGGCAGAGGGATCACTAATGGAGTACGGGGGTGTTAATTTGGCATGTTGTGGGCAGGATGCTTAACTTTTTCTGGTATGATTTTGGGATGAAAATCCATGGAGAAATTTACTCCGTCAGTAAAAAAAAAATTGTCTTCATTGGTTTGTTTAAAATTGAGTCTCTGTTGAATGATTTTATCAGAATGGGATTGTTCAGCCGGTCTTGAAGGACTTATCCTAAATGATAACTCTGTCTCTGTTGAATGAACTAATTAGATCAGACTGCAGTCTCTCGGCATGGAGAAATTATTACATCCCGTCAAAAACCAAACGGTCCGAATGTATACCGAGCAATAGCTGTTAGCATAACAATACATTAAGTCTTAGTTTAGACTGTATTTACATATTTACCATTGTAACTTCTTTATATAGGACTATGTACAAATGCTTTTGATCCATGAAATACAATTTTCCTTTTCATCTTTTTTGGCTCCGTGACCCGTCTCCTTCTCCATTGTTCTTTCCTTCTTGATACTTTCTTCTCATGGTATCAGGTGCCACTATGGGAGATCAAGACTCCGCAAACTCCAATCCTCCCTCCTCCTCCACCCAAATCGACACCTCCACCGCCACTATCTCCATACCTCAGCCACTCAAGTTTCTTGTATCAAACATCAAGAATCTCGCTCCTCACCCTCTCACGTCGGAAAACTACCCAATCTGGACAATGCAGATTATGCAACAATTCTCGGCCAACGGCTATACCGGCTATATCATCGGCGCTGCTCAAGCTCCCGCCGACGACACCTCCGACGTCTATGCCCGTTGGTGCATCACCGACAGTAATCTTCTCTCTGCTCTATTCTCCACCATCTCGCAATCAATTCTTCCCTACATCATCACCTCCACCACCACCCATGAGGCTTGGTCCATTCTTGAACGGCGGCTTCAGCCTACAAGCCGATCACGTGTGATGCAACTGAAGAACGAACTTTACTGCATCACCATGAAAGATCAAACTCTGCAACAATACCTTGCCCGAATCAAGAACATCGTCGACAACATCTCGGCCTCCGGATCCAAAATCGAATCCGAGGACATCATTCTACACATACTCAACGGGCTTCCTCCCACCTTCAACTCATTTAAGTCCACCATACGCAATTCTCTCCTTCCCATCGACTTAGACATGTTCTACTCTATACTGTGTAACGAGGAAATACATCTCCAGCAAGAACTCACTCAAGATCAGGCAAATAACTCGATGACAACGACTCTCTACGCAGCCCCGTCCAACCAGCCCCGCGGCAGATCTTTCCGTCGTTACCCCAAGACCAAGAACACGCAGACTTCTTCCAACCTTCCTGCCAATCAGCCGACCAACTCCCCTGCTCCAACTCAAACTCGCCCGACCTGCCAAATATGTGGCAAGATCGGTCACGTAGCACTCAATTGCTGGCATCGCTGCAACTTCAAGTCGCGCCCAACAAGTTCAAACAACCGCGTGCTCTTCTTGCTAATCCACCGAACTCTTCTCATCAAGACTGGGTTCTTGATTCCGGCGCCTCCGCACACCTAACTCCGGACGTCCACAATCTTTATCAACCCGCTGCCTACCACGGAACGAACAACGTCTCTATCGCCAATGGCTCCTCCATGTCCATCCAATCCGCAGGTCAAGGCATCCTACCTCTACCCGACACTACGCGTAAGCTTCGTCTACAAAACCTTCTTCACGTCCCTCCCTCACTCACAATCTCCTTTCAGTATCCAAATTAACCACTGACAATTCTGTGTCCATTTCTTTTGATGCTAACGGATTTACCATTAAGGACCTTCAGGACCGCCGTCCTCTGCTTCATGGGCATCTTCATAACGGTCTTTATCAGATTCGTCTCACCCCGGAAAACAAGCAAACCGCTCTCACCGCTACCACACCGACGCATAACCCCTGGCACGCTCGTCTCGGCCATCCCAGCAACCACGTTCTTTCTGTCTAGCGCAACATTTTTCAGAAATTTCAAATGTATCTCATTCTTTCATACCCGTCTCCTTCTCCACTGTTCTTTCTTTCTTGATACTTTCTTCTCAATACCGAGTCCAAAATATCGAGTTTTAGGTGACGTGGCGCGTGGTTATTGGTCTCTGAACGCATTCGGACACCGGATGTAATAATTGCTCCTCGGCATGACAGACTTTAACTGCACATAGCAAGATAAAACATGCTTAATGATTAAATTTCTATTGGGTTTAATGAAAAAGTTTTGATAGAAATGCCCACATGTTAAGGATTTATTATTCTGTGCGGAGTCCGGATGGCATCCGGAGACCAATAAAAAGGAATCACGTCACCCCAAAATGTAGCTCGCTCAGCATAGCTCGGCACCGCGCTCAATACCGCTCGGCACCAAGCGCGTAATCGGACGGTTGACGGGAGAACCGTCCGATGTCCGCACAGAATAATAGCTCCATGTGAAGGCATGTGAGAATGTTTAGCCTTTTCTCACATTGGATAGCTGATAAATATCTTGGTGCAAAAAATCTAAAGTTTTAGCTGCTTTTTTTTCACTTATGGGCTTAAATTATTAGCTAAAAATTGGTTTGACTATTTGTTGTATCATGCACAAATGTGTTCATGAGTTGTGTTACAAGACATCAAATAAAAAGGACATTCTAGTCGTTTTTCTCCAAGCTCTATCCTATTCTACCACAAACTACTGGACGTGAGCTTCCCTTTTGATTTTGAGCAAGGATGGGTTCTTTGCGATATCTTGTTCAACTAAGCGAGCAGGAAGATTGCAATCCAGATAGAGGAGATTTTGATTTTGAAGATTTTCAAAAATCCAAGGAGATTTATATGCCTGTGTTCTTTGAGATTTATCTTTTTTGCTCTCTTGAAAAAGCTTATTTCAAATTTAGTGATATGTTCTCCACCTCCTTAGTTTTTTGAGAAGAGGAGCTGATGTATTTTATTACTCTTCTTTATTTATTGTCATCCAAACTTTTGAAAGTGAAATTATCTGTAGGGTGTAAACAAAATTGAAACAAAAAGGTAAAAAAGCAAATACGGCGGAGAAGGAACACCGGAATTTAACATGAAAAAAAAAAAACCGAGAGCCACAACACACCAAAAAATTCATTACGAAATTGGGAGAAATTTTACAAATCTTACTCTCTCATTCTCTCTTAGTCTTCACCCCCTTTCATGCACACACTCAAACCTTTTGAGGTTATAGTTGCATAAAAATTGTTGGAAAGAAACTGACTCAGCCAACCGCATTGCCGCGGCCTTGGCTTTTTTGTTCCATGGTGGGTCCCAAGCATTGCGGTGTTGAGTTCACAGCGCCTCTGCTATGAGCTCTCTGTCTCTAAGGGGGACCAAATATCACAATGGTGCACACACAATTTTTTTTTGAAATATTAATTAGTAGTGCAATCTAATTGATTGACACAATCTGATTCCAAAAAAACTAACATCAACATCTCACCCCTTGGATGTAGGTTATTCTTGAACGAATCACATAAATTTTAGTGTTCTTGTCTCTCTATGATTGCATTTATTATTTCTTTATTATCTCTGTGGTGCTAATTTTATTCGTCTTTGGTTAATTAGATTGCTCTTTTTGAAACTTTTTGAGAGAAGTGCTTTGGTATTTTTATTACAACATGTGTTAACTTTATTTTTCACCAATCATTAATTTTAAATTATACACAATTTTTTTGTCCTGTTTTCTTTTTTATGTTATTTTTATTCCTAATCATTCTATATTAATTCGTTCAACCATCTATTTTTGGGCAAATTTGCCATCCTTTGTACATGATCAAACTACCTAAATTTATTTTTTATTGCTTACTAATTTTGCTTCTATAGGTGCTAATTCACCGTAATATAAATTTTCTTACTACACATTCATCATATTATTATTTTTTTTACTGCACTTTATTTATAGATATTTTTTCTCAGATTTTCTCTTGTTTGATTTTGGCTTCTATGTTTTATACATTTTACCAAACTTTATATGGCTGCCAATACAAGACATAGTAATTCATTGCATTTCTCTTAGGGTAGATTGTAATGCTTCTTGACTATGCCATATTTTTTAAAATTTGAGAAGCTCCCAAGTGAAGGTCTTCCTTTTACTGCACTTTTTCCTTATTTTAAATTAACGAAAGAGACCCTTTGAACGTTGTGAACATTGCTTGTAAGTAAAATCTAGGGTTTATCCACAAAGCAATAGAGTTTAGATGCCCATTCATATTGGAGGACATAGTCATTGCAGCTGGTTATATATTTGAATTCGTCTTCTGTCGTACATGATGCTTTTAACATTTTTAGCTGTTTTTATATTAAATTCATAATGATTTTCCATCTATTTATAACATTGTTGTTCTGTTCCCACGCTGCATATTCGTTGAACAGAAATTGAAGACCAGTACAATCAAGAACAATGTCAACCCAGAATGGAATGAAGACTTAACCCTTACTGTTTCTGAGCCTCTCCAACCAATTAAACTCGTATGTTTTTCTTATTCCTAATAATAATAATCATACTGTTATCGCAGTTTTGAGTTTCATGATCATTGTTTATTTTGTTAAAAGTTCCTCTAAACATTATAATCTCCAGCAGAGTATTTGTATAAGGCATTTTTGAAGGATTTATGTGTTTATACTTCTTTCTTCTCCAATCATATTAACTGTTTCATTTTCTTTTTCCCATTTATTTCATAGCTCTCCATAGCTCTCTCTTCGAGTCTTAGTAGCATGTTGTTTCTTATTGCACAAGATACAAGAGAGATGGTCTAAATACGAGGAAAATTTTCCTTGAGTTTAGTGTAGAAACTAGAGACAGGAAGAACAAGAACAAGAACCGAAAACTGAGGAAAGGAAAGTGATGAATTCATTTCATAGAGTTGCAGTACATCCGTATATATAGAGTAAGATAGTTGCAGTAATACAATAATAACTAATAGCATAAAGCCACATCAACAAAGATTAATAATGCATTATTTATTTATTTACTATTATGCTCTAACAGTCCCCCGCAATCCGAGGGATCTTGAAGTACCGTCAGATTGTGTCGTAGCTTGAGAAAGCGTGGAGTAGACAATGCCTTTGTAAAGATATCCGCAGTTTGATCGATTGTGCTGATGGGTAGGAGGCGAATGTTGTTTTGTTGTAGATGGACCCGAATGAACTTCTGATCTATTTCAATATGTTTTGTTCGGGTGTGAAAAACATGATTGTTCGCCAGTGCAATTGCGGATGTATTATCACAAAATATATATGTAGGATAGTTTTGAGATATTCCAAATTCAGATAGTAGACGGCGTAGCCAGATTATGTCTGTTGTTAGAGTTGCAAGTGCACGATATTCCGACTCAGTAGATGATCTAACAATTGTGTGTGCTTTTTGACAGTCCAAGAGATAATCGGGTCACCTAGAGATGAACAATAGCCTGATGTTGATTTTCTGGATACCGGGTCGCCGGCCCAATCAGCATTTGAAAAGGATTTGAGAAGTAGATTAGTTTTTGTAATAGGAATCCCAAAATCAATCGTACCTTTTATAGGGAAGAAGACGTTTGAGCATATAGAAATGTTGAGATTGAGGATCATGCATGTGTTGAGATAATTAGTTGACACTGTACGCAATGTCAGGACGAGTGAGTGTCAAATTTTGTAAGGACCCGATGATACGGCGATAGAGCAAATGATCACTGGCATGCTGATCGGTCAGATAGGTGGCTGGGAACTTCGTACATGTCGGATTTGCTAATGGCTTGCAGTTTAGTAAATCCATTTATTGAAGTATGCAGGCAGCATATTTTCTCTGTGATAGAAAATACGAGTATGTATGTTTATCTATCTTAATACCAAGAATCTCATGAACCGAGCCTAAATGCTTCATCGAGAAGGTTGTTCCAAGATGTTTGATGACCGATGTCACAGGATTATTGCCAGTGATTAGAATGTCGTCCACATATACCAACAGAAAAATTGTATCTTGTTGTTGGCGAAGGATGAGAAGAGATGGATCCGATTTGCTGTGAGTAAAGCCGATGGAAACCAAGAATGTAGTGAAAGTATTGTACCACTGACGAGGAGCTTGCTTGAGGCCATAAATGGCCTTGTGGAGATGGCAGACGTGATTCGGAAAGTTGGAGTCTTCGAAACCTTTGGGTTGAGTCATGAACACATCTTCGGACAGCTTTCCATGGAGAAACGCGTTGGCGACGTCAAGCTGATCGACTTGCCAGCTGTTGTGTAATGCAATAGCAAGTAGAATTTGTATAGTCGGAAGTTTAAGCATTGGACTAAATGTGTCAGTATAGTCCAATCCAAATTCTTGACGGTTACCTTGAGCCACCAGGCGAGCTTTGTACTTTGCAGCAGAGCCATCTGCATGAACCTTTGTTTTGTATGTCCATTTGCAGCCTAATATGGATGATCCAGATGGTCGTTGAACAAGACTCCAGGTTTCTTGTTGCTGTAAGGCCTGGAATTCTTGAGCCATTGCTTCGCGCCACTCAGGGAATTTGATAGCTTGAGTATACGTTGACGGTGTTTCAGGTCCCAGAACAAGAGATGGAGAGGTAGATTGAGAGTGAAGCAGATTCAAGCGAACCACAGGTTTCAGAGATCCTGTTTTGTTCCAAGTTAGCATATGATGCGTAGGTTGCGTGGACCCGATGGGAGAAGATATGGGAATTTTGTTCTCGGTGTGAGGTAAAGACTGGGATGGAGAATGCTTGGTAGGAGTAGAAGTCTTGTGAGTGTTGGTTTGCAAAGAGGTAGTAGCTGCCTGAGGAATAGATAGAGGAATCAAGAATTGAGGTGGCATGTTGGACGATGGGTTGAGAGAAGCAGTGTGATCATTAGAGATAGTGTTGAATGGAAAGAAGGTTTTGTCAAAAGAAATGTGTCTAGAGATTATGATTTTGTTGGTAGACATTTCTAAACATTTGTACCCTTTGTAGGTATCCGAGTATCCAAGAAAAACGCATAGAGAGGAGTTTGGTTGGAGTTTATGATGTTCACGATTGGGAGATAGAGGAAAACAGACACACCTGAACGTGCGAAGGTGACAGTAGTTGGGTTTAGAGTTGTGAAATAGTTCAAAGGGAGTCAGATGATCCGTAGTCGGAGAGGGTAGACGATTTATAAGATACGTAGCAGTAAGGAAAACATTAGGCCAATGGTTGTAAGGAACATAACTAGTTTGAAGTAGCGTTCGCGAAGTTTCAATTAAATGTCTGTGCTTACGTTCTGCCACCCCATTTTGTTCTGGAGTGTAAGGGCATGAGACTTGATGAGCGATGTCATGACTATTTAAGAAATGTTTAAAATTGTGATTAAGAAATTCAATTCCTCCATCAGTGCGAAGCATTTTGATGGTATGCGAGGTATGTTTTTCAATTTGATTTTTAAAAGTTACAAATATATTGAAAACCTCTGATTTTTGTCTCATGAGAAAAATCCACGAAAAACGAGAAAAATGGTCAATAAAAAGCACATAATATCGGTAACCTTGAGTAGAAACGACGGGGGCAGGACCCCAAACATCCGAATGAATGAGGGACAGGGGAGAGAGTTGTCTGTTATTTGATCGTTCAAAAACTATTTTGTGACCTTTGGATTGTTTACACGGTAAGCATAACGTCTGATCAGTGTTTATTCTAAGCATGGGATTACATTGAGCAATTTTACTAAGCACCCGAAGATTGGGATGGCCTAGTCTATTATGCCATGGAATTGACCGATCGCTGGCAGCAGCTAAAGTCGAAGCATGAGAAGAAGAACTATTGAACCGAATGGGGTAGAGACCATTTTCATATGGTCCTTAAAGCAGCACCTGTTGCGTCTTCATGTCCTTCAACACAAAACTGGTCGGATTAAAGATTATAGAAATATCATTTTCTTTGGTGAGTTTTGAAATAGAAAGCAAATTGGAATAAAGAAACTGTGTGTGAAATATTTGAGATGAAGAAAGCTTATGTGAGGGAGTCAGTAACAAGCCTGTACCAATATTGGTGATGTTAACCGATCTCCCATCACCTACCGTGACGGTCTCAGATCCTTGATATGGTGTTGCAATGGACATGTTATCCAAAGAATTGGTTAGATGGTTTGTTGCCCCTGAATCAAGAAACTAATTCGAGTATGAGCTGTCTGAATTTGCTGCTAGTGCTCGGGACGTCACTTGCTGTGTCTGCGGCACGTAATTCATGTCCAGTCGATGCCAGCAACTAGAGGCAACGTGACCTCTCTTGGCACAGATATGACAGATCACCGTGGAATTGGAAGAAGAACGAGACATGGTGTTGGCATTTGAATGGTAGCGGCCCTGAGAGCATCAGCCGCGTCCACGATTGGTGACTAACGCGGTGTTTGGATCCGGCATAGAGGAGGCCCGAGTAGTGTCAGACGTGATGTTGATTTCTTCACTGAGCAGAAGAGGATAGAGTTGATCAAGGGAGAGGGGAGTTAGCATTGTGCGAATTGCAGTTTTAAAAGATTGGTATGCGGACGGGAGACCATTGAGGATGTAAAGAATTACATCTTCATGATCAATTTGCGAGCCAGAAGCGAAGATTTGATCAACGATAGACTTGATTTCGGAAAGATATTGAGTGATAGTTTGATTCTTGAGAGAGATGTTTTGGAGAGAGTTCTTGAGTTGAATAACCTTGGATCTATTTGTTGATTGAAACCTTATTTCAAGAGTGGACCAAATTGTTGCTGTTGAATCCAGATTTACCACATAAGGTAAAATGGCGGAGGATATGGTGGAATAGATAGCAGCGGCTAGGTTTTGGTCAGTTAGAAGCCATTGAGTAAACTGACGATTTGGAGTAGATCTGCCATCGGTTTGAAGAAGAACCAAGGATGGAGGGGGTAAAGAAGAATCAAGAAAACGATCAAAGCCATTTGCACGAAATTTTTTTACGATTTGAGCTTTCCAAACGGCGTAGTTGTCGGCATCAAGCTGAATGGAGACGATCGTCTTTAGATTTGAGACGACAAATTTTAATGCCGACGGGATCAGCGAATCTTCGAGCTCATCCATGTCTGAGAGCTCTCTGGGGTTGGAGGTGTCTGAACTCATCGTTTGGAGAGACCTCCTTGGCTGGCTTTAGATACCATGTAGAAACCAGAGACAGGAAGAACAAGAACAAGAATCGAAAACAGAGGAAAATAAAGTGACGAATTCATTTCATAGAGTTGTAGTACATCCGTATATATAGAGTAAGAGAGATATAGTAATACAATAATAACCAATAGCATAAAGCCACATCAGCAAAGATTAATAATACATTATTTATTTATTTACTATTATGCTCTAACATTTAGAGCTCTCTTTGAAAGTCTTGGTTGCTCGGTATTTCTTGTTTGCAGAAGATATTAGGAGATTGAATGGAACTGAATGCTTCATGTGGACAGAGAAACTTCAGCAAAATTTGATTGGCTAACCTGACCGTAGGTTGGTGGCTCCTAATCATAGGCTCAATCCTTAGTTTTTGGCTATTATCAATGTTTGATAAATGCTTGTGTTTGTAGTAATGTCTTTGATGTGAAACCCGTAGGAATTGCATTATAGATTATAAAAAAATTTGATTAAGCATTTTAATATAAATTAATGCTTCACAAGATTGGATGCTTAGAACTTAAGGATATCAATAATGTAAGGGCAATTGTTTACAATGTAGAGTGGCATTCACTTGAAAAACAATTTCATTCATAACAATAAGCTTAAATATTATAAACAAGAAATCTCACAGTTAACAATTAGAAAAGTCACCTTTGCGTTTCCCTCACTCACACTCTTTAGTAGGGGCTAGCGAAAAGATAGTCTCAACAAACCGAATGATTTCACCCAAGTTGTGAAGACGCCTATGGTTCCAATCCACAAAAGTTCACCGGAGGAGGATGACTGGTGATTCACCAATGCCCGGTTGGAAGGTTGTATGCTCTTTTCCTCTTAGAGATGCCAATCATGAGAAGAGCAAACCCAAGAGATGAGGGGGGTGGGTGGGGTCGGCCAAAGAGGAAGAAGGAACTTCTTGGCCAAATTTGGGTTAGGATTGAGGTAGGATGAAAAGGAGAATAAATCTGAAATTAAATTCAGATTTTGGTTTTAATTTGTGGGAGGGAAATATGAATATGAATTTGAATTTCAAATCCAAACTTAGGTAGTGTTAATGTAGATAGAGAGAAGAAAAAGGAAGGGATTTAATGGGGGGCGGCAGCATGAATGGAGAAAGAGGGAATGGGGAGGGAAATTAATGCTTCTAATGCATTAATCCAAGTTAGGAAAAGGCTAATGAATTCCAATCTAATTTAATATTAAATTAGATTAAAATTGAAAAACTTTCTTTATTTAACTTGGCTAATTTAGGAAATATTTAAATTCAAATTTGAATTTCAAATTTGATGAAATCTTTCCAAAATTATGTAGGTTAAATTAGATAGGTCTTTATGGTGATTAAATCAACATTAAGAGGGGAAGAAAGGGGTGGCCGGTGGTGGGTTTGGCAAAGGTTAATTTGGCTGGTGGGAGGAGGAATAGAGGGGAGGACGCAGTCTAGTGGGAGGTGGGGAGGGGCCGTAGTGGGGAAAGGTGTTTGGCGGTTGGGGAAGGAAGGGGGAAAGGTGGCCATTCGGGTGAGGAAATTGGGGAGGCCGGAGGAATGTAAGGGAAGGAGTCGGACCACGAGCCCCGAGACATGACCGGACGACTAGTGGTTATTCTGTTGCCACACATTAGGACTTCACCTACTCAAGAACTCACAAGCTCTAGAGAGAAAACAGCAATTTTATTTCATTCATCAATAATTCTCATACAAGGTTAAAGCCTTATCTATAAGCCTTTCAAACAACTAGAAAGAAAAAAAGACAGGAATGCCCCAGGGCTACAACTCACAACACATAATAAAGAGGGTACAACGGTAAAAACTCAAATAAAATAACTAATACATAACATATATAAAAATAAAGACTCCTAATCGTAGCCATCGATCTACGATGCTTCCCGCGATACATTCTGGAATCTCTTTTTGATGTCCACATCATCCTTTATGAGTTCAATGGTGGTGATATATTAGATTTTAGCACGATGGAATGATAGGGAAAGTTTAAGCAGTGGCGGAGCCAGATTTTTTCAGGGGGCTAATAAAAAGCCCGTGCTCGAGATCATGACTCGTGAGTCTACGGAGAGATCGAAGTAAAAGGAAAACAAACCATTGATTGCTTTTCATGTGTCTAAAAATAAATGCTGGTGCTTCTTTGGATTAATAAATAACTTTAAAAGGAAGAATTACAAAAAATATAGCAGGTTTTCTCGTTGGCGAATTTGTTGCTCTATTAAGCCATTAAAACAATCAACTTTACCCATTTATGCTTTCAATTTTAGCTTTAGCTAAATACAATAATACACAATATTATTTGGTTGGGTTTGCTGTCATGAGTACACTGCGGCCGCAACATTTTCATTGCTCAAAAAGAGCTAGGAAAAGCAAAATCATTCACAATAATTAATTAGATCATTAGCAGTGCAAAAATTATTCAATAATTGGTGATAATTTAGTATTTAATAATTATTATTATATAATAAATAGCTAATTAAGACTAAAAGTTTTAATAAAATTATATTTAATAAGTTAATAGGCTGGTAAAAAGCCACCGGTTAAAAATAAAAAAGAGAAAAAATGTTTAAAAAGTTAATATTTAAATACAAGCAACTCAAACCTCAAAATTTCTTTCAAAGTCATTCCTCTCTCTTTCTCTCTCTCCTCTCTCTCAATTACTTACCCATTTAATTTGTCCTCTCTCTCTGCTGCTGAGCATTGCATGTCCAAGTTAAAACTGTATTGAAGACTTAAAATGGAAAAGCCTGTAATAAATGAAATGAAAAGCTGAAAGGCCTCTAAGCTTTTTTTTTTTTTTTAGGGGAGGGGGCACGTGCCCCCCACCTTTTTCCCCCCCCCCCCTCCCATGGTTTTAAGGAGGCACTCCTCTCTTAGAAATATTGAATTTGGATAATAATTCTCCCAAAATTTTATAGAATTTATCTTAATTGAGTGTTTTAACATAACTGGCTATTAGAGTTTTTGTGATCCAACTTATTTCTATTTTGACACAGCTCTCTTTGCCTATTGGTTGAGAGCTTAGGCTTCTCAACTAAGAAGGTCTAGGGTTCGAGTCTAATGTGTAAGCGTTGTGATGTGAGTTCTGCTTAAATGGGCTACAATGTCCAAAAAAGAAAACTATTTTCTATTATGTGGTATTTTCTGTTAGTTTTTTCACGTGTACTTTTTTGGGGACATTTAGGCCATTTAAGGCAAACACACAACAACACATTACACAAGACTCGATCCTAGACTCTTAGTTTGAAGCAATAAGCTCATCTACCAATACGCTAAGAGATTGTGACGCCACCAACCACAATGGCATCCATAGTGAAGGATTCCGTCTGACAGTCTGATCAATCTCACATTCCGTTGCCTTGCTCGGGACCTGAAATTGTCAACCACATATAATAGAAGTTTACAAGAGCCCAGCAGGGTCACCTAATACCTATAATTAGATCAAGCACGGCGATGCCTGATCAAATATGCATGTCAGGGTCAATCAACTCCATATCCAATCAATGGCAATGAACTATGCAATAACGGAAATCATAGTCTCAATAAAGCACAGTCAATGCAGCGGCAGGCGAATCGATAATCAACTCAATATAAATAATCCATGTCATCTCGAAGAATCCGTACCAAATATGGAATCAATCATCCATCCAAGTCCACTATCGCTATCAAATCAAATTCAATGCGGTCTTATATCAATACTAATTATTCAATGAATAAAACGAGGATAACAGTACGAATAATCCAATACTTATACGGTTATCTCTACAATGAAGTCCAAATGCAGCAGTCCATTTACGGGGCATTTTGAAACAAGTAACAACAGTGAATCTATATGCAGATAATATAATCCATAGGCAGTAGTAACAATGAATTCTTAAGAAGAAATCAATGAATCTATACTCTATTAATAGTCAGACAAACATCG